>NW_027045444.1:5236140-5526439 GCF_025399875.1 Dalotia coriaria | reverse complement strand
AACTCGGAGAGCTTCTGATCACGCTCCAGCACCTTCTCGACGTTGGTCTTCATGATGTCCACGACCTCGTCGACCTGCGCTTGCGTTTGTTGCAGCCGGCGCTGGGCGGCAATCTGCTGCGGGGTGCGCGGCCCCCCGATGATCTCGCCATCGGGGCCGGTTTGTGGCTCCGGGGGGCCCAAATTTTCTGGTGCTCCTGGTGCAGCCCTTAGAGAAATTCAGAAAGAAAATGATTAATATTTGGGTAAAAATATTGCATAAAAATCAAAATATTGAAAATGACATATTTAAAGACGCGCTAGCGGCGTATCAGCCGCCCAAAAAATTTGAAAAATATTTATATAATCTAAATATTATTCTCTATCTGGTTTGAGGTTAGTTTTTCAATTTTTGTTTATAATTTGTCGCTTATTTCACGTTTTAATGCAAAAAAACACAAAATTTCTTAAAAAATTTTACAAAAAAACAAAATAAAAGATCAAATAAACAATATATTGTTGATATTAATAAACAACATAATAAAACATATTATTATCTATATGTACAAACAACAATCACGCTTCTAGCTCTTTTTGTTTAAAAGTTATAAACAATTTTGTAAAAATTCCACAATTTACTTTCCATCAAACAATCACTGCAACCCAAATAACTCCTACAAACCCAACCTCACATAACCAAAAACTAACACAACTATTTACCAATTAAATTATCTTTCATCCTATATAAATATAAACAAATTCCAACAATAACATCAAGAGTTATTGCGTCGTAAAATAAAAATATCAAAAAATGAAATCTTAATAAACGTTTTTTCTCATTAAAACGCAGTTTAAAAATGTTACAAGTTAAATATAGATTATTTTCTCAACGTAATCTTATAAACAAAGCCCTGCGGCAGTGTTTAGCTTACTCGGACGCGTGTGGCGGCAAGATTCGTCACGTTTAAGGACGTCCAAAGGACGAACACGGAAATTTCACACGATTATCGATTGCTGCGACTCTCCTTTATAATTCACACGCTAAACATGTGTTCAACGATCGCACAACGTCAATAATACAAAATATTAACATTTACAACATAAACAATTAATATTTCTATCAACAAATTGCATTTTTGCATTAAAAAAACACAAAAAACCTTCAAAAACGCTTAAAAACACTAAAAAACAATTAAAAACGCATACATTTTATTAAAAACAAAGTAAAATATGATTATATTGTTGTTAATTGTTTAAACAATTAATTTTTTCAATGAATTTTCGTTTAAATTTGATTTTTATGAAAACAATTCCACTGGATTCCAGTATATATTGGAATAGGTACGGAAGCACGAAATGTAGTTCACGATCGCGCCGACGCAACAGTCGTGTGGAGGCGGCGGGGGCGGCGGCATGCGGGGCGGCTAAATAAAAATCGATTTTCCATACTCGGCCGCTCGCGCGCCGCACTCAAGTCGTCGCACAAGCCGCGCCAAGCATGAGAATGTTCCAAAACTGACAACCCCCCAAATCAACCGCCTTCAAATTTTAATTATTCCCAATCAATCCCCTTAAAATTTAAAAATAGTTTTGTATTGTTTTAGTTTTTTCTAATTTACTCATAAAATAATCAAGATATTTCAATTATTTAAACGCTGTTTTGTAGCTGGTTAAATTACCTACAATTTAATGTATAACATGTATAGTTTATATTATTGGAGGCGGCGTTATTATAAGTTAAAGTAAAAATTTAATTAAAAATGTTTTTTGTTACATTTTCATGAATTACGCTGTTGTTATTAATTTAAATTAAATAATCAATACGTTGACTCATAGAGTATGAAATTCCCTACAATTTAATGTATGACTCAAATGGGTAGTGCTTATGGGGGCGGCGCAATTTGCGTCTAAAGATGATAGTCTTTCACAATACGATGAATGCGATGTATTTGTGTTTTGTTCGTGTGTGAGCTTACATTTCGCGTTGTTATCACTGTTATCACTTGACCTGGGGGCAGCGTCTGGAGGCAGAGGTGGTGCACACGCACGCCGCAGTTTCGCCGCTCCTTGACGGTGGGGTATGTACACGCACTGCACTGCACTGTTCGGCGACGCTCTCGGCGAGAATCCTTGGCGGCGGCGGCGGCGGCGGCAGCAGCGGTCTCGGTGGCGGTACGCCTCGGCGACGTATTGATGTGCGGGGCGCCTCTCGCGCCTGACGTCAGACTGCCGCGCGGCGCCGGCGCACCGCACGCATGGTGGTTACTGCCGCGCTACGCCGCCTCCAGGGGGGAAATATTACAGGTTTCTGTAATTTTATACATCACTACCTATATTATCAACTATTCTATTACAAATACTTGTTGTAGATGACACCAGATGGCGTTACTATACAAAAATAACCAAAAAATCAATTTTTTTCTGTTTTAAAAGTAATTAAAGCGGTAATTAATTAATAATTGGTTTATTTCTTTCTGTAATAATGTGCTGGTACAAATGGCATCTTTGCCACTTCGGCTGCATACAGTTTTCCGCGTATTTTCAGCTGAACTTGAGTTCCAGCCTTGGATATTTCCGTCGGAACATAACCCATTGCGATGTTTTTGCCTAAAGATGGCGCTGGGCAACCGGATGTTACTGTGCCGATATCTTTGCCATAGGATGAGACAATAATGGCGTCATGACGCGCTGGTGGGCCTTCTTTGGAAATTAGTCCGACGCGTTTAATCTCTGATTTTTCTTTGATTTGATGCAGGATTTGTTTTGCACCTGGAAAGTCAGCAGCTTCACGACGTTGTTTGTCTACTAGCCAGGTTAGGGCTGCTTCCACCGGGGTGGTTTTTGTGGACATGTCACTTCCGTAGAGACATAAACCTGCTTCCAATCTAAAAAAAAAAGTATTGAAAATTTTGAGAAAAATAAATTTTGCGGCTGGAATAATTATGATAGAAGAGATATTTATATATCAAATTAAAGCTATTTAAATGTACTTTGGAATTCATGACAGACATTTTAAATATTTGTTTTGTAGATGGCGTTATAAACAATCAAAATAAAATTTTTTAAATTATTCATACAAAAATTAAAAATTTTTTGATTTAATTTTATGTTTATACTAATTAGTCTATTTTTACTATTTAAATATCACGTGATAGAGAATTAAATTATCCTTAATGTGTATTTTAAATTTTCTAAATATATTGTTTATCAAAAAAGTTATGCGTTCTGAAACTTAAAGAATAAAATTTTAACGAAAATTAAATTTGTCTTATAAATTACCTATTTTCAAAACTAAATTGCGCAGAAACTACTTATTGTATTTTCTTTATTTAAACGACATTTTATAAACAATTAAATTATCTTCCAAATTCATATTGAATAATTAAGATATTTTGTTTACTATTGCAGTTATTGTGTTTTTATTATAAAATGAAAGTTTCTAACAAAAATCTTTTTTTCATAAATTTAAAAATAAAAACAAAAATAGTTATTACACAACAACAAAATATATATCAAACGATAGACAATTAAATTATCTATCATATGACATATAACTTGTTATCATATCTTTTGTGGTAATGAAATTATTCGCATGTAAACTTAACATAAATTTCTTCCTTTTCAACTTTACCTTAGCGAATCCCTTGCGCCCAATCCAGCCAACTTAACCTCTTCATTCCTCAACATTTCCTCAGCTATATACGCACTCTTAATAGCAGGAATAGAAATCTCAAATCCATCCTCTCCTGTATACCCACACCTGGATATCCTGCACCCTTTGATGCCTGCAACCGGTCCAACAACAGATTCCATGAAATACAAACTTTTGAGGTTAACATCTGTCAACTTCTGTAATGCCGCTGCAGCTTTAGGTCCTTGCAATGCTAATAGCGCTCGTTCAGCAGGATCATAGAATCGTATATTAATCTTTTCTCTTGTTTTCTTTTCGAATGCAAGTTGGCCTTGTTTCATGTGTCCCATGTCGTGTTCTTTTCTTCCCGCGTTCGAAACGACAAACAAGTGATCTTCAGCTACTTTTGTGATGATTAGATCATCGAGAATGCCGCCATTTTCATCAGTAAAGATTGTGAGGGTTGCTGAGCCAATAGGGAGGTTTTTTACACTCGCTGTTACGAGTGTTTCCATGAATTCACAACTTGCTTTACCTAAAAATTTTTATGTGAAGTTTAGGGGTGGATAACTTGAAAAGTTATTGTTGGATCTTAAAATTCAAATAAATTATAAAAATATGGTTATTTGTTAGTAATTGTTGTTAATATAGTTATAAAATATTATTAATTACTAGTGATAAAATCAATTTTAATTATTTCAAAATTTTTTAAGAAATAAAAATTTAAGTCTACTTTAAACATTAATATCTCTGAAATTATTTAATATTTTTGAAAAATTTAGACGGAATATAAAAGTTTATATAATTGTTTATAACTACAAATAATTTCATTTAAATATAACGATATTTACTATTTATTATTAATTATTTAAAAAATAACACTTTTATCAAAAAAATGTAACATCAACTTTAAATCCTAATATCTTTTAAACTAATTATTATAAGGTAACCCATCAAGTTTAAAACGATAGTTTAATTAATTACCTATAAACTGTATGAATTTCGTTAAGATATTTTAATTTATAACCCTCAAAATACAAAAACAAAATAAGTTTTCTTACCTTGAATTTCCGTTTGTAACATATGTGAAACATCAAACAAAGATGCGTTTTCTCTTGTGAAAACATGTGAATTACTAATAGATTGATCTGCATATTGTACAGGTAACATAAACCCTCCAAAATTCACCATTTTACCGCCTTTCTGCACATGAAAGTCGAATAAAGACGTTTTTGTCGCCGAACTGCATTGTCGCACATTCTTCCGAACACAATTTCCTTTACTCAAGATAATTCGATGTAAATTCCTCAACATTTTAAAGTTTAGACTTAGAAGTAAGTGCCGTAACTGACTGAATTTAATATGTAATCGATAGTAATGGAATTAAATTGATGAAGTTGAGATGATCGGGTGAAACAGGTCAACGTTGAGTAATAAAGATTAATAAAGATTAGGTTAAGTCAAAGTCAGTTACGATGGTGATTCAAGTCAAATCAGAGAGTTATCAGTGAATGATGTAAAGTTTTTATTAGTTGTGGCGAGAAAAATAAGTTTATGATGGTTATAAATTTGTTTTTTAATGTCAGTTTAACAAAAATTATAAAATATTATTTTAGGTAATTTTAAATGTGAATATCTTTTAAACTGTGAGAGATATTTATATTTTCGTACCAGCATTTGATAAGGAATTTATTTGCGATTAATATAGTATAGGTTTATAATATTTTAGTAAGTGGTTTGTTAATTACAGGTTAAAATACAATTAAATTGAAAAATTGTTAAATTTCAGTGAAATATAACTTTAAGATGTAATAACTTAAAAAGTAAGATGGATAAAATGATTTTCTTTGATGAAATGAATAAATAATTTAATTTTGCTTTTATTTGACTCGATTTGATGATTAATAATCAAAAATTCCGTTAATTACAGTCAAAATTATACAAGAAGTAAATTGGAAAAACTTTTTCAGATTTCTTTATTTTTGTCAATTTCATTGCTAAATAAAATAAAAACTAATTAAGATAACTGCAGTTTTCTTTTATTACATGATTAAATAACTAATTAAGAATATAATTTTATAAATTTTACGTAAATCTACCAGGTGGTTCAATAATTATCATAAAAAATGAAAATAAAATGCGTTTTTGTAAAACTACTAAGTTAATTGTTAATAAATTTGTATAAATAACCAATACTTAATATCTTTTTTCATAAATATATACATAATTTATATAAGAATACACAATCTAAATTTGATACAGATACACCAAGTGGTTCACGAATTATCATAAAAAAACTAAAAACAAAGACGAAGAAAATTATATAATCTAAGTTTCTGTAAAACTGGAAGGAATTCTTTGCGTTTTGTCCAGATAAAAATAGTAATTTTAAAGTACAGTTTTACACATGATGTAAATAGATCCACGTCTATGACGCACAAAGAAAAACGCCGAGAAAAAAGCGCATCGCAGCAAAACAGTTGCAATAAACTCGGAAATAAGAAGTCGAGTGTAAAAACTGAGCCGTCAGAACCGTCACAATGGTAATGAGTATTGTAATACACGTGATGGTAATGTAATGGTGATGGTAATGAAAGTATCATATTGTTGTGCGTTCTTACATGCGCGGATGCACCGTTAGCAAGACCATAATCGAGTTTTGAAGACGTTTTTGCATACATTGTTTTCTGCTGTTTCTTCTCCTGTTGCTTCGCTTATTTGCGGTTTTTCGTTAATTTTATATGCCGTTTCATTGCCTACAGAACTGTGTGCTTAATTATTTCATAATAAGTAATATACGTGTGATTATTTTGCGATTTTTGCAGAGAAACAGTGTCAAAATGTCAAAAGAAGAACTGTTAGTAATGCGGTCAAAACTTAAATTGACTTTTTTTATATTTTTGGAGATTATTACTGAATCGCTCGGTGGAATTTAACCAAATTAAACTAATATACTCTAGAATTATTGGTTTATTATGTTATGTAAAGAAAATTGTGTTATTGTTGTTAGTTTCTTAGTTATTAACAATTAAAATTGACAAAACTAAATATTTTCAAAAATATGATTTGCACTAAACTTTTTGCTTTAATTATTAAAGCACTTAGTATATTATCATGAAATTAGGTGAGTACAATTATAAATAATGCCTTTATAGTTTGCTGAAATAATAATAAAATTATTTAGTTTGGTTCATGAGTTATACGTTGTTTAAATGTTGGATAACTTTATATATTGTTATGTTTTACTCTTAATTTGCATTTAATTAGTATTTTTGCTGTAATTAACAAAATATTGGGTCAATATCTACCAAAATTAGCACAAATATTGTTAATATATGTATTTATAAGATACCAAAAGAAAAAGTAAATTATCTTTTATAGTTTTTAAATTATAAGCTTTTAAAATTTAAACTTTTTCAAAAAACAAAAAACGACACAAAAATGACTTTTGTTACAATTTTTACTATAATTATTGTTACAATTTACAAAATATTATAAAAATTAGTCAATATTTACTCAAATAATTTATCTATCATATGAAATTTAAAAAATTAAATTATCTGTATTACTTTCAGAGTTATTAGCTTTCAAAATTATCTTAAATTTGTACCAAACTTTTTTCTTATCAACTTTCTTTCGCTCACCATTTTCGTCCCTATATTAATACCTTATTGAATATGCACTCATTAATTTTGAGTACTTTGAATGCGAACCTGAACCTGAACTTGAACCACTCTCGGCGACGTGTTCGTATGCGGGCCAGACGATTAATTCGGACGAGACCTACTTCTCGCGCGCCTTTTTCGTGGAGAGGACGTGGAGGTGCAGAATGAAGACTTTGCACACCACGCATACAACGCAGCACGCAAATGTATACTGTTTGTTCGCTAACTGTACATCAACATTCAACGCTTATTGATATTCGGTGTGCGATGTCTCACCAGGGGTATTCTTCATTCAACATTCAAACATTCAACAACAAAACTTTGCGCAACAAGACATAACGCTGGGTTAACGTTGGTTTCTGGTGCTAAATTTGACGTTAAAGTGTTAAGAAATGTTCGTGTGTCGTTCACCGATGTTCAAATTGTTTATTTTATTGTTAGTCATTGTTTTGATTACGTACAGCGATGCGAAACGCAAGAAGAACAAAAAGTTTGGTAAAAATGCGTCGAATAAGATGATTTTGAGGCAGAAAGAGACTAATGCTGTTGATTTTATAAGGTATTGTTTATTATTCTATATTATTAAACTATATTTTTAGTAAATCTACTACGTACTTATTTGTTATAAATAAAATTATTGAAAAAAAGTGATATTTGATCCAAAACTTTAGGTTTTTTGAAAATAGGAAATTTTAAATGCAAATAACAGGCAAACTATATAAGATAATCCATTTTTTCTTTTAACATCTTGTTAATAATTTACTACAGAATAGTTAATTATAATTTAACACTAATATACTGAGTGTTACAGAAATTATGGCTAAATTTCCAACATATTGCATAAATATCCGAACATTTAACTTTTTGAAATTTAAGTTTAACTTTGGGTAAAGATAAAACAAAAAGTATTAACAATTTTAACAATATTCTTTCAACATATTATTAACAATTTCATTTTAAACAATTTTGTCTAATTTTATGTAAATCTACCAAGTGGTATAGAAATTATAAATAAAAATATAACAAAAAACAAGATAAAAATTATTCACATAAAATTGAATATTTTTATCAATTTTATACCAAAATAACTAATAAACTAATAAAGATAATTTACTTTTTTCTTCATCAGCTAATAGTTATACTAATTACAAATACATTTCCAAAGTTTTGTATAAATTCATAGTTTAGTTCAAATTTTATAAACAAATTTCTGTCAAAACTCATAAATATAACATTTTACATAGTTTCGCCTATAAAAATTAATCTTTTATGCAATATTTTTAATGTACAACTACAATTAACATTTAAACATTCTCAGATTAGCAGTAATGCGATTAATCTATGGCATTGCATCGCGTTTCGGCTTGGGCGAGCAGATATCTGGCGCTCTCAACGGTGCATTCGTCCCACCAGGAGTCGATCCCGAATACAGTGACTACGGCGATGATGATGGTGGCTTCGGTCTGCTGGACCGCGACGAAGATGACGATTACGACTATTAAACACATGCGAAACACCAATAACCAACATAAACCTACTTAAATCCACTTATTACATTAACTTATTCTCTAAATGTACAAAAATGTTTACAAAAACACTTCCAAAGACTTGTATATATATTATTACATATTAATTTATATAAAATAAACTATTCTCATAAAGAAATCATGTATTACGATATAATTTTATGTTTTGTGCGTTGTACCGAGTAAAAATGTATTTTACACAAGAAACCATAAAAACGAATCGAGGTAACTAAACCTGAGGGTTAGGGGTTGAACGTGTGTGGAAATCTTTACTCGGCGCGCTTTTCCGGCTTCCGAACTTGAAGTACCACGTCGTCCTGCACATTTTATTCCGGAATCCACTCCCGAGACGAGTTTGCGAAGATATTTCAGTGTTTTTCACGAGTTTTCAAGATGGATCTCAAACCGGAAGACCATCCACAGTTAAACGGGTGGGAATTACTTCATTCGGACGCAGCGAGTGAACCGGAAGCGCAGAAGTACGGTTAGTGAATGGCGTAGGTTAATTAGATTTAGAATTAAGTCTGGCGAGCGTCTGGCTGAGGGTGGGAGGACGCTAAATGCAATTATTTATTATTAAATTAATGCGAATCCAATCCATAACTCGTTAGATTTCCTCGAGAACATTGCGGAGGAGTATGGTGGTGGTAACAGTGGTAACAACAATGGCGCGGCCGGAAGTGAGCTGGAAACATGTCGCGGGGCATCGGGGAAGCGAAAACAACGACGATATCGGTATGTAAATCAATTAAAACGTTATTTTTAGTTGTTTATTGTGTGGTTTTAGTACTACGTTCTCAAATTATCAACTTGAAGAACTAGAAAGGGCTTTTCAGAAGACACATTACCCGGATGTGTTCTTTAGAGAAGAGTTAGCGTTGCGAATTGATCTGACTGAGGCTAGAGTGCAGGTTTGGTTCCAAAATCGGCGCGCAAAATGGCGGAAACAAGAGAAAAACATTCCCAAAACAAATCAAACAAGTAAACTCGTTTAAAACTTTATAATACACTTAAATATTTTGTTTTCTTGCAGTTTCTATTTGTTCAACACCTTTAGAAAGCCCCCTGATGCAAATTCACAACGATGTGGCTCACTCATCTTCAAATCTCTTCAGTTTGGGATTGGAATGGCCAATGTTGAACCCTTTTCAACCCTCAAACACAATGCATCTTTCTTTGGACTCTGATGATGGCATTCTTAATGAAACTGTATTGATTGCAGACAGGATTACGAATTCTTTGCAGTTACCAGCTGTAAATGGTATTAATATGGATAGTATACTGCTTGGGGAAGATTTTAACGATCGAATAGGTTTAATTAACGATGCAAATCAAGAACCAATTACAATTGATCCGGAATTGTTGACGTTAAAGCCGAAAATAATGAATTAAACTTTTTATTTGATAATAACAGCTTATAACAGCTATAAAAGCTTTAAATAATGAATATTAAGTTTATTAGAAACAGTTATAGATGCTTTGCTCAATTGTATGTAACTGTAAATAATTGTTTATAGAAATAAAACAAGGCGTAATGATTATTTAATTATTTTTGAAATTACTTGAAAAAATAAATTATTCGCGGTGTATAAATTAATATCAGGTTATTCAATGTAAAATTTGCTATAATTTGATGTCTTACACGATGTTTTACGTTAATTTTTACAGATTTTATAAGCAATTGAAGTTTGTATTAATTTTGCTCAAAATTTGAATTCAAATTGACTGAAACTAGCGCCACGCGGTTGCAACTGCAACAGGTCTTTTTCATGATGGCCGACGTCCATAAGAATACACGCGTTGTAACCATAGCAACGCGAAGTTTTTCTCACTTGCTGTTTCGACCAATGACAAACAAGAACGCAAATGGTGAAAATAATGACGTGCACTTCCGGTGAGTTTGAAATGACAGCGTGAACAGAGGTGAAAATAATGTAAATACAACGATTAACAACAAATAAAACAATGTGCAGTTAAAATTTATAGTGAAACTCATCACTAACCTTTGGTGTTGTCACTAGCAGTGAGTATAAACTGGTTTTTGTTGAATTAATCGTAATATTTTGATAGGTTAGGTTAACTTGGGTTTAGGTGAAGAGATTTGGTTGTTTTGAATAAGTAATTAGTGAATAATTCTTTAATGAACTTAGGTAGGACAATGAATCTTACGACGTTGTATTGAGTAACAAATTGTGAATAAACAGTGTAAAAATTTATTGAAAATCGATGCTACATCAATAGTTACAGGTATACAAAGTTGAAAACAGTTAAAATTAATTAAATTTACTGTAAATACTTATAAAAACATACAAACAATAAAAGTTTTACAAGAATATATGCTAAATGTAATACTAAATCGTTGTGTATAAGAATTGCGCCGGTAACTATAACAGTTTTTGAATTATCAGTAAAAATATAAAGTTTTTAAGTTAATTTTCATCACTATCACTAAGTTCTTCATCAATCTCTGTTGTTTTGATTGTAATCATCTCATTTCTATAAAATCCTT
The DNA here is from genome assembly GCF_025399875.1 of Dalotia coriaria. NCBI lineage: Eukaryota > Metazoa > Arthropoda > Insecta > Coleoptera > Staphylinidae > Dalotia > Dalotia coriaria. The sequence goes on along the minus strand of NW_027045444.1, from coordinate 5,515,130 downwards.
TCAGTTTCCTAATGAGATCACCCCATAAAAACTCCCCATCACATTTCGGACATTTTCCTACAATTGGCACGAATTCTCCAGGCTTTAAAAACAATTTACTTAAACAAATCAAGTGTGCAGTCATACTACAATCATTATTGATACATTCCAGCTTATGTTTAACAATTATTTCATAGCAAATGCTGCAAATATCAATTCTCTCTTGGTTTGTTTGGCTTGGTTGACTTAATTGTGTTTTCTTTGACTTTGAAAGCTTTTTACTTATCACAGTTCCTTCAACTATAGGCATATGAAGGGGTGGAAGTCTTTCCAGTGGGAAATTCTGTTTGAAAGACTCATCCAGCCACCGGACGGTTAATGGCAGGCGATTCCATGGTCCAACGCGTAGCATTTCACTCAAAATGCGAAGACAATAGTCGAAAACTTTCTCGCGGGGCTTCTTACGTTGTACTTTGTTGAGTCGGCGAGAAATTGTTGGGTGTTGCCATGCCCATTCAAACTAAACATCAAAAAAAGAGAATTACTCAATAAAATGTCAATATTTTAATTAAAATTAGCTTTTACATGGTGGTACTCACTCTTAGAGCTGCTATATCATTAGGAAATCCATGAATTATCATTACCATTGTCCTAAAAACACAAAATATTAATATTTTAAAGAATAATTTAAGTTTTTTAGGGAAATATTTTGTAAATAATGTTTAAATTAATTACCATGGTCCCTTTTTGCTTGTTCTTCGTGCTCCACCTGCCTGAGTGCCTTTATTGTGCTGTTTTATTCTTCTATTTGGGTTTACAGTGTAACCAATGTAGGTTCGACCCAAATATTTAGGATTTTTGCAATATAATAAATAAACCCCATGAAAATTCTCAATAACAGCTTCTTCAGACATTGTAACACATCCTAATCTATCATTCTAATCATTAAAACAAGTGGAAATCGGTGTAATTAATAAATTATCTTCATTTTAAATGTTTAAAGTTATTCAAAACAAAACTCTTAGGTTATGCTTTTGTTCTAAGAGAAATATTTCTAGTTCTAGAGGGCGCTGTAAGCTGTTTATTTGAATTATTTTAACTTTTAGGGCTTTTCTTCTTACTTCCGGTGTTTTTCATGATGGCCGACCCCTATTTAAATACACGTGATGTAACCATAGCAACGCAAAATAATTTCCTGTTAGTGATAACCAATCAGAACTAGTTTTGGAACCTTTATCACTTCCGCTTAAATTTAAATTTGGTTTTGATTAATCCTATTATCTATTTTTAATTTGTTATCTTAAATTACTGCGAATTTTGCGTGTTTGATATTAAAAAGTTCTGATATTTAAATTCAAAGTCACATAGGTTGTTAGAATAGTCGCAAGAGGTCGTTGTAGAGCGCGGATGTCGCCTAATTTTAGCTGCTGACGTTTTTCGATAGCGTTTTTTGCTTTTAGCATTAATTGCAACATTCATTAGCGACCGCACGCAACCACGCAAGGAAAATTACAACAACCAAGTGCACTATTCGTTAATCTACGCATTGAAAATATCATTCCGGAAAACGTAAGTTGTGCATTTTTGTTCTTTAACCTGTTGCTCAACCCTGTCATGACTAATTTTTATCATATTTGTCCATACTTTACGTATTCTAACACTCTAATCGCTAATTGTATTTGCATTTATTACTCACGCATTCCAAAGGCCAGGAAAATGACGGTAATATACCCAATACAAAAACCCAAACATTATCTTTTAGCAATGATCATTTTGATTACAATATTAAAGCTTGCTTTTTGTAGAGAAAGAAACAATTACAATGGAGCCTAACACATCATCCGGCCAGAACAAAAACAATATGTTGGAGCAGACCCAGCAACAGGTGAATGAAGTGGTGGGCATCATGAGGGTGAATGTTGAGAAAGTCCTCGAGCGTGATCACAAGCTCTCCGAACTGGATAAACGCTCGGATATTCTCCAGGAAGGAAGCAAACGTTTCGAGCAACAGGCGCAGAAGTTGAAACGCAAATATTGGTGGCAAAACCTGAAAATGATGATCATTTTGGGAGTGATTGGAGTGATCCTGTTAATTATCATCATTGGTAAGCATGCAATCATTGAATCAAGGTCAAGTTATAGCAATTAAAATTGTTTATACTTATAAACATTGCTGTGAGTTGATTGGAATTCTATTTACTTTTGCACCGTTTTCTTTTCTTCTTTTTATTTTGCTGTATATGCTTGTATTATTTGTTTTTGTTGATTTTGAGTTGACTAGCACCGCTTTGTGTTGTTTTATGTTATCTGGAAATTTCCACTCAAAGAATGTATTTGGTCCTAGTGTCGATAAGTTCATCGGTGGGAGGTGATAGTTCTTCGCCCGCTCCGGAGACACAGGCTCCACCACCAGCCGAACCCGCCGCCGGCAACTAATGTCTGCATATTTATCTGATTATTTCAACCGTACTGCTGGACTGCGCTTGCGACGTCGACCCATTGGCACACGAATCTACTTCTTCATGCTCTGGATGTAGAAATCATCATAAATATCATATTGCTATTATTATTTGAAAGGAATTCATTAATTTAAAGACACGATAACATGCCAAAATTTGCTTTAGTTGATTGCTTATTGGAGAAGTTTTGTTATAATTATTGCTAGAATTTATTTAATCGAAAGTTTAGTTTGTTGATTGGATTTAGTAGCGTCCTTTGTTTTTTGGTAACACTTGATTTATCGCTATCGCACGCTAATCATAGATATCATCGGAGGATTCGCAGATGCGTTGATAGCGCGTCATTCTGTCTGTAGGTTTAATTCTATTATTACTGTTTTTGTGATTAACTATACATATATTATATGTGTCCAATTTAAGAAATATTGATCCTATTTTATATTGAATATATGTATTAAATAGAGATACGAATTTGTCATGTTTATATGTAGTATTAATATGTGTTGATGGAATTAATAATAAAGCGAGAACAAAGTAGTTTTCTTGTTTCCCACCCTATATTTTGCAATGGGGTGGTCCAATCTAATTGATTTTTTTGACAGCTTGTAGAGTGAGAATTGCTCTTTAATTTGATGTATTACACAACCCCTTAAAGGGCTTGGAACACCCCTAAACATGCCAGTAAACTTTGGTATATTTTGATAATTCTCAAAACACATGGCAGAAAACACCCTATATCTCACAAACGGCTGATCCAATCTGATTCTATTTTATATATGTTATAGATTAAGAGTTGCTCTTTAATTTCATGTATGACACAACCCTTTAAAGGGCTCGGAACACCCCTAAAAACGTCAGTAAACTTTGGTATATTTTGATAATTCTCAAAACACATGGTAGAAATCACCCTATATCTCATAAACGGTTCATCCAATCTTATTCTATTTTATACATGTTATAGATAAAGAGTTGCTCTTTAATTTGATGTATAACACAACCCTTTAAAGGGTTTGGAACACCCCTAAACATGCCAGTAAACTTTGGTATATTTTAATAATTCTCAAAACACATGGTAGAAAACACCCTATATCTCACAAACGGCTGATCCAATCTTATTCTATTTTATATATGTTATAGATTAAGAGTTGCTCTTTAATTTGATGTATGACATAACCCTGTAAAGGGCTTAGAACACCCCTAAAATGCCTGTAAACTTTGCTATATTTTGAAAATTCTCAAAACACATGGTAGAAAATACCATATATCTCCCAAACGGCTGATCCAACCTTATTCTATTTTGTATATGTTATAGATTAAGAGTTGCTCTTTAATTTGATGTATGGCACAACCCTTTAAAAGGCTCGGAACACCCCTAAAATTGCCTCTAAACTTTAGTATATTTTGAAAATTCTCAAAACACATGGTAAAAAACACGCTATATCTCACGAACGGCTCATCCAATCCTATTGAAATTTTATACATTTTGTAGAGGAAGAGTTGCTCTTTAATTTGATGTATAATTCCTAAAGAACCCGGAACACCCTTAAAAATGCCAACTAAAATCATGAAATTTGTACCAAAATGTCGTCTAATTCAAGTAAAATCTGTTGAAATTTTTAAAAATTTGTTGAAAATGTGCTGAATTTGATCAAAAATCGGTCGAAACTTTTTAACCTCCTCACACATTCTGCTACCCTAATATTATTAACTAATTTTCAGATTTATTTCGAGCCAAAATTATTTAAAAATATGCCCGCTATTGCCCTCTGTTAATCATATTCACTACTACGACTGACATTTTCAAAGCTTCAAAAGTTTTTAAAAATTAACATTACTTTGAAACCTCGCCAATAGAGGCTAGTTTAATTTCAAAACTTTCTCAGCCTCCTTGGACATTCTGATCTCCTAATAGCAAACACTGATTTTCAACAATTTTGAGAGCAAAATTTTGTTTCGTAAAGTCGAAAAATTACCTTGTTATATCAGGAACGCAGAATGTGCGAGTAGGCTGTGAAAGTTTTGACAACGAGCTGTCATCTGGTGACAAAGTACAGAAGTTTGTTTCAAAAAGTTTTTGTTGCACCCTGTAAGAGCTTTCAAAAACTTTTATCAAATAAAAATTTTGGCCGACAGATGGCGCTAGTATACACTTTTAAACTTTATTTTAACACAAAATAAAAAAATTAATTTTTTTGATGAATTAAAACTTTCAGGAGACACTTGAGTTGTCAAAGGGAAAATAAAAGCAGTATTCAATTACGAAAATATATTGCCATTCCAGAATGAAACAATACAAGACAAGATATGCGTGATAATAATTTCGAAATCAACACTGATATGAAAAACGCACAGAAACTAACAATTACAGTCTTCAACTTACACTCAAAATCTCAACCGGGTGCCAACGCGACGCGACAATTCAATTTAAGTTACAACTATAGAAATTTGTTACAATTATCCTAGATTACAGTTCAGAATGCACTACTTTCAATTCTTCTATTCTACTGATGAACTCCGACTTCTCAATGCAGCCGGTGCAATCCTCGCCCCAGTCGTTGATAATCCTCTTCAAGTCTCTCACTTTGAGCTTCTTCAGGTCCACGGTTTTCAAATCAATCTGCACATCATAACGCAAATCGCAAATTTGCGCGTCCTTCTTCTTCAGCTTCTCACAAATCTTATCTGAAGGCATGGACCATGACAAAGGCTTGGACATCTCACCAAGAATACCTGTAGCTGATGTTTCTAACCCTCCAAGGTAATAACACTAAAAACAACATTTAAACAATGAGTTTTTACACAAACAATAGAATAATGTTCTAAATACTTACAAATCTGTTCTCTTTATCTTTTACTTTCTTGCAGAACTCTTTAAATGCAGTTTCAATCTTTTTGGGATCTGTTTTCTCACTCGACTCTAATGTGGCAGCAAACTTGTCCAGAGTTTTAATGCAAACCTCACATTCTCCGGCTTTGAGCGCGCTGATACTGGCCACCGATACGAGGAGCACAAGAAAAACCACTTGCAGCTCCATTTTTAATTATAAAACAGCCTGGAAAACAATTTTTGGTGAGTTATTAGGTTATATCAGTTAAAGTCATAAAATAATGAATAAATAAATTGCAATGAATGAAACACGCGCCTACCTCAGCAAGAATAAAACAGTTGACGCAGGTGCGAGCTGTGGAATGTTTTGAGCAGTCCACGTTGCGTTGGCGATGAATTAATTGCGAGGAAACGAAATCATCAGAAACCGCTAGGCGAGCTCATAGAAGTTCAACGTTTTCGACAATTTGTCCTTACGTGATTGGTCCACGTTGGGTCCCCTTAAATTCTGTCAACTTAACATACATTAAGAATTATTAACAAAAAAACTAAATTATGTTGTTTAATAATATTATAGATAAATAAAACATAAAATATAAACGTTTATTTATATTTTTATTATATTAATATTGTTTAAAATACATAAGCAACCATATATACATCAATTCCGTACAAATTTTCAAGGTCAAGCTGTCAATCATACCAGTGGCAACAAAAATGTCCTCTAACACGTACGCCATTGCGCGTAAAAGGTTAAATTAGTTTCCGTGGTGGTTTGCAGTGGAAATTATAAGGTAAGTAAAGCGTTTTTGAACGAAAAAACGCTTCTAGTAAACGTAGCAACTATTTCCACACGTTTACCCCTTTAAATTTCAAAGATCCATGCTGTATTTCGCTTGTTTGATGTAAATTTATCTTAGCATCTGCCAAGTGCACATGTTTCTGATGGCTTGACATATTTTAGAATTTCATAACAATCTTTCATGTAATTAATTGATGAATACATCGGATTTCTGTCGGTTTCAGCTAATTGCAGCTGTTCAAGATGTCGAGGTTCTTCGCCGGCAGTGATTCCGACTCGGATAGCTCCTCTGATGAGGAGGTTATCCAAAGGGCACCAATCCCAACTTACACAGTATGTATTTCAGAATTCATTATAAATATTAATTTTATAATTAATTATGTTGGTATAGTTCAGTGATGATGATGAGGAAGTCAAACGCGTTGTCCGCTCGACAAAAGAGAAGCGTTTTGAAGAGCTCACAAACATCATCAAGCAAATACGAAATCACAAGAAGATTAAGGACATGAGCAGCATGCTTACAAGTTTTGAAGACTTGCAGAAAGCTTATGTGAAAGCAACGCCTGTCATCGTTAAAGAAGAAAATGGTCAAACGCCGCGCTTTTACACGCGCTGCTTGGTGGAACTGGAGGATTTCATCAATGAGATGTGGGAGGATCGCGACGGGCGTAAATCAATGAGCAAAAATAACAGCAAATCACTGGGATCAATGCGTCAAAAACTCCGTAAATATCTTAAGGACTTCGATGAAGATCTTGCGAAATTCCGCGAAAACCCAGACCAGCCTGATGAAGAAGAAGAGGAGGAGAAACGTGAACCCGAAGCTGATTCCGACTCCGAAGTCCCGGCGAAACCTGCGGCTAAACAAGCCGAACGTAAAGTTTCTCCTGATGACGATGAAGACTCCGACTCGGATGATTGGCCCTCAGATTCCGAGTCCGACGAATCCTCATCAGATGATGAAAAGTTCACAAGTATCCGAGAGAAGTTCTTAAAGAAAACCGGAGGTACGCAAGAAGACGACGAAGAGAAACAACGCTTGAAGGAAGAACGTCGTAAAGACCGCAAGGATAAAGAACGCCGTAAAGCTAAACGTGAAGAAGACGATGATGGCGATGGTGAATGGGAAACCGTCAAGGGTGGAGTTGCTATTCCCAGTGAGAAGCCCAAGATGTTCGCCAAGGATGCCGAAATTGATTTGAGTCTGGTAATTAAGAAGTTGTCCGAAATTATGGCAGCTAGAGGCAAAAAACGCACGGATCGTCGTGAACAGATTGAATTGTTGCATGAACTGCAGAATATCTCTGAGTTACATCAACTGGGACCGGCGATTAGTGTCAAGATTAAGTTCGCGATCATTTCGTCGATTTTTGATTACAATCCGAAGGTTTCCGATGCAATGAAGCCCGAATATTGGACTAAGTAAGTTTGTAGTATGAAATCTGATGCAATTGTTGTGCAATATTAAGTTTTGTTTTGTTTATAGGTTGATGGAACGCATGACTGAGTTGATGGACACTCTACATAAACATCCCGAAGTTATCATCTCTGAAAATGTCACCGATGAGACGGAGAATTATGAAACTGTGCCGTATCACGTGCGCGGGTGTGTTCTCACTTCTGTGGAGCGCTTGGATGATGAATTCATCAAGTTATTGAAGGAGTGCGATCCTCATAGTAATGAATATGTTGAAAGGTTAGTGAATTTTAAGGTTTTGTTAGGTAAATTTGTATTTTGGAAGCGCACAACTTCAAAATTAACAGAAAAAAAGGTAATTGTCTTTTGCTATGTTATAAATAACTATTAATGAATATTCTGACAAAATTTTGAGGTGATACACTGGGTGTTGTGGTAATTAGAGTTAAAATTACACGATTAAACAATTTTTACGGTTTACTACTTGAAATTTACTTGAAAAAAATGTTTAAATACCATACTTATTTATGTATTTTGTAGATTGAAGGATGAATGCAAAGTGGCAAGTCTTATTGAAAAAGTCCAGCTGTATTTGGAACGCACCAGCGTCCAATCAGAACTATGCCGCGTTTATCTTCGCAAAATCGAACACTTGTACTACAAGTTCGACCCGCGTGTCCTACAACAAAAGCAAGGACAAGTCCCCAAGGACGTCATCACTTCCGTGCAGGAAATGGAAAAGTTATGTCGTTACATCTACGCCAAGGATGGCACCGACCGTCTGCGAACTCGCGCCATTCTTTCGCACATCTATCATCACGCTCTTCATGACAACTGGTTCCAAGCCAGAGACTTGGTACTCATGTCACATCTACAGGAGACTATTCATCACTCTGATCCTAGCACACAGGTAATTATTTATTATTTTATTATTTATTTATGAAATAATCATTGAAATTTTCTTATTAGATTTTGTACAATCGTACAATGGCACATCTCGGCCTCTGCGCCTTCCGCCATGCAAACATCAAAGATGCACACAACTGTCTCGTCGATTTGATGATGACTGGCAAACCCAAGGAGTTATTGGCGCAAGGATTACTCCCGCAGCGTCAACATGAGCGCAGTAAGGAGCAGGAGAAGATCGAAAAGCAGCGCCAGATGCCATTCCACATGCATATTAATCTTGAATTGCTGGAATGTGTTTATCTTGTGTCTGCAATGCTGATCGAAATACCCTACATGGCTGCGCACGAATTCGACGCACGTCGTCGCATGATTTCGAAGACTTTCTACCAACAATTACGTTCTTCTGAGCGCCAGAGTTTGGTAGGACCCCCGGAGAGTATGCGTGAACATGTCGTCGCCGCGGCGAAAGCAATGCGCAATGGACACTGGGCCGCATGCAACACTTACATTATCAACGATAAAATGAATGCCAAAGTGTGGGATTTGTTCTATCAAGCGAACACTGTCCGTGAAATGTTGACGAAACTCATCAAAGAGGAAGCCCTGCGCACTTATCTCTTCACTTACTCGCATGTCTATGATTCTATCTCCATGGCGACTCTGGCTGATATGTTTGAGATGGAGAAACCGAATGTGCATTCGATTATTTCGAAGATGATCATCAATGAGGAGTTGATGGCTTCGCTGGATGATCCTACTCAGACTGTTGTGATGCATCGCAGTGAACCTTCGCGTCTGCAATCGTTGGCTATGCAGTTGGCGGATAAAATCAACAACTTTGTGGATTCTAATGAGAGAATCTTGGAGACCAAGCAGGGTAACTTCTTCCTGAGGGGTGGAAACCAAGGCAACTTCCGCGGTGATCGCCAGAACTACAGGAATAATAACCAGGAGTGGAACAGGCAGCGGCGCGATAGGGATAACCATCGTGGTGATCGTGATGGACACCGCGGTGATAATCATCGAGATGGACATCGCGATAATCACCGGGATGGGCATCGTGACAACCACAGAGATAATCATCGGGAGCGTCGTGAGAACAACTATCGCGATAGGGATAATTAGACGAGTTCAATTTGTATATGACATTTGTATTAGCCAGTGACCTGGCGCATTTCCAATTGATGATTACACAAAATTCAGCCGTAATATTTTGGTTTTTCCAGTTTTTAGAGTCAATTTTCTCGATTGTAATCGTATTTTTAATTAAACTCTTAGTTTTAACATTTATGCCCACATTGTTACAGAAGAATAAGTTTTGTTTTAATAAAATGTGCTGGAGAATTGAATGTTTGAGTTTATTGAATTTGAATTAAGGTTCTCAAAATGTTTTGTGTTAGTTTTGTACTACTGGCGACCTCTATCGGCCAAAAACTCAACCGCGAAAAAGTTCTAAAGCTTTGTGTACAGAGCGCACTCTGAACTTTCAAATATGAACTTTGCCTCGTCGCCACTAGATAGCAGCACAATCGCGAAGCTTTTATCGTCTCTGGGTTTTTAATATTTATTTTGTCGACTCTGCGAGGCAAAATCACGCAAAATTTGGTCTCGAAACGGTTGCAAATCAGTTTTTAATATTCGGATCGCAGAAGAAAGTACGAGGAGGCCCAGAACGTAAAAAGGCGCGTTAATTTAAATTTTAAAGTTTTGTAGCTTTGGAAATGTCAGTTGTGATAATATTTCTCATAGGCAGAGGGCACTACCAGTTCTATAATTCTGCTTTTTGTGTACATACTTGCAGTTTAGTAGGTTAACTGTTTTATTTATAATAATGCCTAATTGTGATAATTTAAACGTATGTTAAGTACTTATACTAATTACTCAATAGTAAAGCTTTGTTTTCTTTCATTTTAGACCTCACTCAACATCTCTGTTGATGATTTTTCACCAATTGCCAGCAGTTCGCAACAATGCAATGTTACCATGCAACAAGTGTTATCGAATACCAACAAAAGTCTTCATTTGTTGAAAAACCCAGACAAAAACAATCAAGAAACAAAGTTTGATCACATGTCAACCTCTGGGTTATGGTCTAGCTTTGAGAAACACAACTCAAATGAAAATGAACAAGAAATAACTTTGGTATGTTTTGATATGTTTAAAATTAGCTTAGTAGAGTTTAAAATGTTTTAATACAAGTATTTGTTGTTAATTTTAGACACAGTTACATAACATTGGATCTTCTAGTATACTCTGGAATTTAAAGTCATGGATAGATGCATCAGAAGAGTTTCACAAGGAAATGGAGTATTTAAATATAAATACTATCAAGAAACAAATGAAGAATTTGGTGGTGCCATTTCTAGTTGCAATCATTGACAAAGAAGACTGTATTCAAGACACTTTAAATGTTTATAATAGTGCTACATTTATTCTAAGAGATCCATCAGGTAAACACTTTAAATTTGTGTGCACATATTGCTTAATTGTTTGTTTTCTTATTGTAGGAACAATTAAAGCTGTGATTTCCAAAGATATTCTTAATGAAAATGAATATCTTGTTTCAAATTCCGTTGTGGTGCTCAGGAACTTCAGAGTTTTACAAATTAAGAAAGTATACTATATTATTTTAAACAAACAGAATCTGGAAGCAGTGTTTACGGGACACACAAAAGTTTCACTGCTAGCTCATCAAGAACTTCCAAAACATAATGTTTTTATAAATACTAAAGAAACTACTGATTTGCCATTAGAAAACAAAGAGAATAAGGCAGAGAAATTAACTAAAACAAGTTCTGTTATGCCAAAGCTAGCTTTAGAGTTAAATATTACAGACAACTCTAAAGTCTTCAATAATTCAGTAGTAAAATGTGATACAATGAACAAAACTGCAAATGCAAGAGACAGATTAAATCAGACTTCTTTTAAAATGCCTGATTTAGATTTTGATTTTGATGGTGAAATAGACTGTGATACAAATGAAGGCAGTAATCCCTTGAAAAGGCAAAAAATAGATGTTGAACATGCTAAGAAAAGTGATTCTGCTATATCTATTGATGCAAACTGCACTGATATTAAGAACAGTTTGGTTAATGTGAAACCCAAGCAAGCATTTAAGTTTGTGAAACGAAAAATAGAATTAGACAATAAGATATCAAATTTTGGATCTCATTTAGAAGAGCCACAACTTCAACAGACTGAAAAACCAGATATTTCCAGTCAAGTTGGAAGTACAACTGAAAAGCCTGAGGATAAACAGATTGTCGAGCAAGTATTTGAGGGGTTAGATGTATCTTGTTTGTTGGATGACTTTTAATGTTGTATTTTAGTACTTTTCTTGATTAAATGTAATTGTAAATGAATAATTGTTATAATTAAGTATTATTAGTTAGTACAGATGTACCCAAATAACAAAAATCAAATTGTTAACTTATTGTGTATCAAAATAAAATTAGAAAATCCTGCTACCGCCCTCTGTGAATGAAAAACCACAACAACTAAAAGTTCTATAGCTTTAAAGCTTCATCTCTACAGTGCGCATCATTAGCTTTCAAATATGAACTTCTACCTGTCGCCACTAGAGGTCAGCACAATCGCGCAGCTTTTATCCGCTATGTTCACTTTCTGTGATCCTAATATTCAATCTTTATTTTGTCGACTCTGCGAGGCAAAATCACGCAAAATTTCGTCTCGAAACGGTTGAAAATAAGTTTGTAATATTCGGTTCGCAGAAAGTACAAGGAGGCTGATACAGGTTTGGCGGCAACTTGTAGCGGCGGGTAAAATTAATGTTTAAAAATCTTTTTTCAGCAAGTGCAGCTTCTGTATAATTGGAATTTTTAAATTCTGTTTTCGGATTCTGTAAGCTAATAAAATTTTATATCGACTAGTTAAAATTATTTTCTTAACATTGACCGTTTAACAATTTGCAATTTTATAGAAAAAATTGAATATTTATGGAAATCAATTGAAATAACATGTATAAAAATCTGGCGGGAACTGTCTATGCTCACTTTCTGCGTTCCTAATATTCATTCTTTATTTTGTCGACTCTGCGAGGCAAAATCGCGCAAAATTTTGTCTCGAAACGGTTGAAAATAAGTTTGTAATATTCGGATCGCAGAAGTGTGAGGAGGCTGATACAGGTTTGCGGCAACTTGGCGGGTAAATTAAAAGTTTAAAAATAAAAGGTAGGGAAACTTTGAGAATGTTAGTTGAGATGGTGTTCATCAACAGAGGTCACTAGCAGTCACTTTAAATTAATTTTCGTCATATTTTTGTCCGTTTTTGAAATCTGAAAACGAATAAAACTAGGGATAAAAAATAATGATCAAAAAATAATCAAAAATATTATTTATTACAAACACAAATTATGGTTACAGAAAGTTTATACAATATATATCAACTCTTTTACAAACTAAATATATAAAAAAGTGAAAATCATCCATATGGTTCGCGAGTTACAACCAATTTTCCACCGCGTGTTCCTACAAAATCACAAATAGAGCTATTTTCAATTGCCATTTTTAGGGCACTTCTAGCCGCACTACAGGGTGAATCTAACGCGCTGATGAAAGAGCAACTCTCTAGCTATAAACTCATGCAAAGAAACTAAAAATCACCCTTATGGTTCAAGAGTTATGACCAATTTTCCATCGCGTGTTTTCACAAAATCACAAACAAGAGTGTTTTCAGCAGCCATTTTGGGGCACTTCTAAGCGCACTACAGGGTGAATCTAGGGCGCAGATGAAAGAGCAACTCTTTAGCTATAAACTTATGCAAAGAAACTACAAATTACCCATATGGTTCGCAAGATATAGCCCATTTTCCACCGCGTGTTTTTAAAAAATCAAAAACAAGAGTGTTTTCAGCGGCCATTTTGGGGCACTTCTAAGCGCACTACAGGGTGAATCAAGGGCGCAAATGAAAGAGCAACTCTTTAGCTATAAATTCATACAAAGAAACTAAAAATCACCCTTATGGTTCAAGAGTTATGACCAATTTTCCCCCGCGTGATTTCACAAAATCACAAACAAGAGTGTTTTCAGCGGCCATTTTGAGGAACTTCTATGCGCACTACGGGGTGAATCTAAGGCGCAAAGGATAGAGCAACTCTTTAGCTATACTCGTACAGAGAATCAAAAAATCACCCTTATGGTTCGTGAGTTATAGCCCATTTTCCACCGCGTGTTTTCAAAAAATCATTTGTGATATTTTCAGCGGCCATTTTAGGGTATTTCTAGACGCAGTACGGGGTGAATCTAGGGTGCTCCACGGCAATGTAAGTACTTAAAAAAATCCCAAATAACCCTTACAGTTCGTGAGTTATTACCAAATGGGATAAATGATCTTATAGTAAAGGTGCAAATTAAAAACCCTACTCAACAACCCCTGCAACCACATCCTCATTCTCCAATCCGTCTTCTTGTACTTCATCCGCCGCATTTACACATAAATCTTCATCTGTTTCCCACGAACCAAACAGCAAATCCTTGAGTTGCCGAACGGTGATTTCTGCTCTAGTCCATTTCGACTTATCCTTGGATGATGTAACCCTTTGGATGCTCGCCTCGATACTATCCCTCATAATAAACTTATGAACCACAGTTTTCCTACAACAATAAACCAAAAATCAACATACTATTCCCAACACTATAACAAAAAATATATCAAACAACCTTTTCTGACCAATACGATGCACCCTTCCAATCGCCTGCAGCTCCTCGGCAGGATCCAGAATCGGCTCCGCGAAAATCACATGCGTAGCTTCAATTAAATTCAACCCTTTAGCCCCCAAATTCACAGGCAGTATCATCGCAGTAACGCCTTTCTCCACATCTTTAAAATCCTCAACAGTTTTCACAACCTGCTTACCACTCATAAGCACCACTGACTTAATATCGTTCTGCTCAAAGATATCCTTAAGTATCTTCAACACAGGTTGAAACGACGAAAATACCAGCACCTTAACACCCTCTTCCTCTTGCATCAATTCCTTGATGAGTCTTACAATCCTGCCAACTTTACTTGAACAGTTTCCATTGACAACAATATCATCAGTCTCCACAACTGTCTGCGGTTTAAAAAGCGACTGATCCACACAGCTTATCTCAGATAAAGGCTGAACTTGTCTGCAGACCGCACAAGTAATTTTCTGATCCGCACGAACCATATTCCTGCCCACAATGGTCTCCATACAAACCAGACAGAAGGCATGGCCACACTGCATCATGTTCCACGACTTCTCCAGTGGATATCTACAAATCGGGCAAGGGTCCAAGTTTTGTTCGTCGCGATTATGCAAAGAGACGAGGTACTTATTCGTCCCTAAACATTTTTCTAACTTTGCTGTGTGTCCCTTATGCTCTTGCTCCAAATTAAAACGATAAACATCAATCTACAACAAAAAATAAATAAAATCATCAAACACATTCAACATCACATTAAAATATAAGCTTACCTCGTGTTCGGATAACTCATTAATATGTTCTAAATTATTAGCTATCTCATTTGAGAGTTGCCGTAAAACCCTATGCTTCTTAGGTCCATTTGCTCCTTCCTCCTGCTCGTCCTTCAACTGCAACCTTGTTTTACAAATCACCAACTCATCATTCGCACAAAGTTGCGCTTCGAGGTACGTCCACGCCTTGCGCAGCTCTCTAAACTCCTTCTTTTGTAACTCAATCATCTTCAGAAATGTTTCACCATCTTGCAACGCATCACTTAGATGTTTAAGCTTTGTATTCGCCAATCTCACCAGACCGGTAATAATCAACTCCTGCTCGGAAGGCTGCCAATTCTTCTGCTTACCACTGGCAGCTAAATCCTTTTGAAACAACACCTCTTCATACTGTTGGAGAAGTTTATTCACAACACAAAAACGGCATAGTTCTGTGTCTGCTGCTTTGCGTTTTTTATCAGGTCGCAGATGACAATCGACAGTCTCACGTATAATTTCAGGCGTGAATGTTATACGTTCACCGGAAGGAGTTATTTCATACAGATCATTAACACCAGTCATTGCTGCCTCACGCAGAGTTCCAATTGATGTTAACCAAGTCATAAGATATTCAATGATAAACGATTGACTTGGACGACTGGAAAATTCAAAAAAATATTAGTAAATATAATATAAAACACATAATAACTTACAATTTAGTGTTTTTTAAATTCTCCAAAAGTCGCTTCACACGTTGCATCAGCATATTCTTCAAATCAGCCGCAAAAATCCCCGCTACAAGATCAGCATACCAAGCATCATCATTGGTCATCTTCTCTTGTAAGTCACCGATATTCTCACTG
Source organism: Dalotia coriaria (assembly GCF_025399875.1). NCBI lineage: Eukaryota > Metazoa > Arthropoda > Insecta > Coleoptera > Staphylinidae > Dalotia > Dalotia coriaria. Next base: position 5,499,434 of record NW_027045444.1, on the reverse strand, counting down.
ACTTCATTCAGGACTTGTATCACCTGTTTGGTTTGATGTTCGTATTTCTGAATGTATTCATGCTCTACATATTCTTGTTTCGCTTTCAACTCAACCCCGGAAAGTTTCACATCTTGCCCTAAAGAATTACTCAAATTCACCGACAGATTCTCATCAGCTTCAACCAAAAGCTTTAAATTATATATTGTGTGAATCATTGGCAGTTTATCAATCGAAAGATCTTTATACTTCTCTTCCAGCTGCATTACTTTAACATAAAACTCAGCAGCAGTTAGTGGATTATTCAACAAGAGATATAATCCCGCCAGGCCATTATACGAAGCAATAATCATGCGTAAATGATCTTCGCAGTCGTTCACATTACGCGCAATGAGCGCATCAAGTAATTCCTGCATGGAATTCACAGGTTTTTTGGTGAGTAAATATCTACCATTGACAACATTGTGATGAACGCACACTCTACGCAGTGCTGATACAGGTTGTAATAAACCTTTAAGCTCACCAGCGGACATACTCATTAACTGCATGAATTCATCCAATTTCGCTGCTTTTTCCAGGAATAACTTCCGGCATTCTTTTGTTTCACAATCGTAGAAATACCGCTCGACTTGTGTGAAATCCACATGATGATACCGCACAGTCTGTGGCGGAATATCAATCTGATCCAAAACCAAACACTTTCTTGTCCTCCATAAGACTTTAGCAAAAATTCTACTAAAAACGTCTCATCTCCATTCAGATATGTATTATACAGAGTATTCGTAAAAATCTCGTAGTCATCAAACGGTGCAAGATGCAAATATTCAACCAGACCATAAAGATCTGCGATTGATATACTCACAGGTGTACCAGTGATAGCCCAGCGGAAATCCGCGCGTAATTTCTGCGCCATATTAGCAACCATACTTCCGGCATTCTCTACAGTTTGCGCCTCGTCTAAACAAAGTCTTTTCCATTGGACAAATGTAATCGCTGAGCCTGGTGATGAATATTTCCTCTGATTCCGTAGAGATTTACCAGCGCATTGATCAACGAAATAAAACTCATTTTGCAGGACAGTGTATGTGGTCACAACGACATCATAACTGGCAAGTTTTGTTGGATAAACCGGTGTGAGGATATTAGATCCATCATAACAGAGTACATTTAGATTACGTCCGACATGTTTGGCGATTTCATTGAGCCATTGTTGGCACAAACTCATCGGACAGACGATTAACGTACCTTTGGAGATAATCGGTGGGTGTTTTGACCAGCATTGTGAGCAACGAAAGGGCCCGCAGGTTTTATCATAACCCACGCAGTTGTAGTGCTGTTTTTTATTACAATCAACACAGGTTTTGAGATTTCTTTCTTCGAATGATCCGCAGATACAAGCAACGTCGTATTGTTGTTTTTCTCTTTGGTCCCATACGGAAGTTAGGGTTTTCTCATAGATGATTTTCATTCGTTCACGTAGAGTAGTTGCTTGTTCATCAACGGAAGCTTCTCGGCCATCTTCCCTCATCACTGCGATTGTATACGCTGGGCGTTTGCGTTGTCGATGAACACAGACTTTTTTCTCAACATTTTCTTCGTTATTTTCGTTTAAACTGTCAAAATCAGCAAGGATTATGCCGAGTACTTCAATGGTTTTACCCAAACCCATTTCATCGGCGAGTATTGCTCCGTTTTGTGATGCTTCAATTAAAGGTTTCTCAAGGCAGACATTGCCTTGATACTGATCGAAATAAACTGTTAGAAATGGCAGTTTTATTTGTACATAACTAGGATGCATTTGTAGTCGGGACTCATCCGTCATGCTACTCGCTGCTTTTTCTTTTTAAGCATCCATTTCACTGCGTCTTTTTGATATGGACGTAAAGTTGGTCGCAACCATTGAGATTGTATGAATTCAGATGGATTTTCTTCTTTTTTGATTAAATCTAATTGATAATCACGAATTTTATGGAATACTTTTTCGACTGTGTCGATTGTATCAATTTTTTTCTTTGCTATTAATGAAATATGGATTAATATATAACTTTATAACTGTTTAAATGAAATAACTTAATAAATTATTGAAATTACTTACATTTATTTAATGGTTCACATCCTATGTTGTATATCATGTTGAAAAGTTGTGTAACAATCCGTCGTGTCTTTAAAGCTTCATTTTGGAACGGAAGTTGCCGGAAATAAACCTTTAGCAGGACATCTTCATTTGACTTTTCAAGATTCAAGTAAAACTTTTTACTTTGCAATAAAGCTATCAACAAAAACAGTTTTATTAATAACATAACTAATAAAAATATGTAATTTACCTTTAATAAATGGAGAATCCACTTGTATTTCAATGCCCCAGAGAATTTCTTCATCTCTTAACACAACTAAAATGTCCAATTCATTGTCTCTTTTAATATGTACATGAGAATTTGTTTTGAGTTCATCAAAACCATCCAAACGTGGGTAGTTATCCGAAATTTTACCCAAAATAAAACTACCAATATAAAATTCTTCTTTGTTCACTGGTGGTAACACAAATAGCAACTTTTCTTGTCTCTGTTGCCTTTTTTCTTTGGCTGTGTGGGTTTCTTTTTAATGATAATTGGATAATCGTAATTCATTGTAGATATTTAGATTGTAAATAAAATGTATTAAAAATTCTTATTGAGATAGTTATCACCTAAAATGAGTTTTTTTTTGTTAAAACTAAGAACTAAGTAAAACTTGGGTAAAATACTTACATAAATCAATACGTCCGCTTATAAACTACACTGTCCAACTTTAAAACACTATACTAATTGATTAAATAGTTATAAAACTTATAAAAGATCACTTATTTTATTAAACAATTGCGAACGACCTGCACAACTTTTAGAGGTTAGAGAGTTGGTGTAAACAACGCTCGAAAATACTTCAGATAGTTTTGCTTAGAGGGCGCTACTGGTAGGCTTCCCAAAACCTAGTGTTACGCATTAATTGTAAACAATTAAATAAACGGTTTAAACATTGTTTACAACTACAAACAACAACCCAATCATGATTAGCAAATGAAACATGCATATTACTATTCAAAACAATATATTTTGTAGCTTAAACAGTATGATTTGTTAAATAATTATTTGAATTTAACACAAATTCGGTAACACTCAATCTATACTGGTTTATATTTTTACCGACAGATGTCGCCACAACTTGTTATTTAACATAGGCAACTTGAACTACATATTGATATACTGGGTGTACCAAACTACAAAAAGCTATAAAACATTAAAAAATTAATAAAACAAGAAATATGCATTTTTGTTAGAGTATATTTATAAAAATATTATAATAGAATTATTACAATTGAATTTTCAAATAATTTCAACCCAGTTTTGAGTTTAAAATAAGAATTATTCTTGTGTTACCCCCGTTGCATGCATGTACTTATTCAATATAAACAAACAACAAAAACAACTTCAACTGACTAACCTCTCACTGTGGAAACACCCAAAACCACAAAAGTTATTAATATGTAAGCAAACAACATTAATTCCCAATAATTACTTACTGTAAAATTCCACAGGGCGGAAAACAAATTAGCTCTGTGTCCATTCGACGCCAATCATGTTGTCAGCGCCGACCGCCTCCAGAACCACATCATAAAATGCATGAAGAAGCATCCCAACCATCTCACCTGCCCATTCTTTGCAGAGCACAAATTCGTCAACGAGACTGACTATAAAATGCACATCTTGACCTGCCCAATGAAGAGACACTTCTATACAGCTGCCATTCAATATGTCCCAAAGGCATGGGAAGGCGCCTCATCATCATCAACCTATAACAATAACAATATCAACAATGTACCAATTGAAAATGATGATGAGAATTGGTAATCACAACCAATCCACGATTATATCTGTAACCAAACTTGAATATTAAACAATAAACGTATTCCTAACATAGACAACCAACCATACATGAAATTATTGATTACTATGACTTACACAACAATAAATACCGGAAAAGGGAGAAAGCAGGAATGTAATGACACGAGGGATGATTTCAGGGGGATGCCGGCATCGCTATCAGTCCATATCGTGCCACGCAATAGCTTATCACTTACATTTTACAAAAATCACACAAAAATAAACAATTTACAGACATAAAGTGATAACAAAAGATAAGAACAGTGTTAGTTTATGATATAACACACAAACAAACAAATAAAACGGAAATAATCAGTAGGAAGAAGAAATACTCGAAATTGAAAGACTTTCAAGTGAAAAACGTGTAAAAAACAACGAAAACAAATGAAACACGTGGAATTTTTCGAGCGTAACAGTAGTAAAACCTAACGGGACTTTAATTCGAGTGCAGCCCAAGTGGAAAACTACGAAATTTGACTTTACAAGTAAGTTCTATGTCTACAACAAAAAGTGACACAGCATTTTTAATACGAAACAAAAAAAGTACTCGAAATTAAAATTAAAATTAAAAAGCAGTTAACAGCAGGAATGAGTGAGATAACACGAACGAGCGAGTACTTATGTTATGAATTAACAATGATCAAGTCCGACTGGTTGAGTTTGTTTAGAGTTCAACTATGCTCACCGAGCGAGTGCTGGAACAGTCGTCGATGTGCGACGATCACACGAATCGGCCTCAAGTTAACTCAGTTGCTACGTGTGCACGTTTATTTATTTATTGTTATTACAACCGGCGGCAAGCTGGTCAAGCATTCGACTTGTTCGGCACAAAGCCAAGCATCTAAAACATCAAACATTGAATTAATATCGAAAAGAAACAATTTTTAAGTAAATTTTAGTGAAATCTAAGGTATTATTGAAGGTTTCCACTTGATGATGAATAAACCAAACTGGAAACTAGTTTAATAGACCAAGTTGACTAGTTGTACGCCTCACGCGATTGTTACAAGTCGTGTTTCGCTGTTAAGTAATTGAGTAAGTGACTTAAGTAAGGAATAAACATAAATAAACAAAGTGCAGCACGAAAAACTGAAAAACCATTGAAAATTGATAGAAAAAAGGTCAGAATTGTTATTTAATAGACATTTTGATGTGAATTTCAAGCAAAAATAACTTGATTCGCGTTTATGTTAAGCAATTCGACGCTTCAAGGCCGTCTGGCGTCGTTTCCAGTCGTGATGCAGTTGTAATATTAACATTAGCTCGATAAAAATAAACTTTACGTTTCAAAACCAAGAAAAATTAGTTATATCATAGTGTATTAACTAAATATTAACTAAATATTAACTAAATTCTTGTTATTGACCTCTTATCAAGTTATTATGATTATTACATTATGATTACGTGATTTATGCGTTATCACTATCGTGTAAGTGTAATATTTGAAACGTTTTCGATGTCCGAAATGCAATTTTGCGTTGTGTCCACGTTATTACATAACATGTACATTCGTACATCACGAATAATAAGCGATAACCGAAATGATATGCATCGTAAAGGCATTAACATCGTATGACTTTCAAAAGACGATAACACTTGGATCCGAGTAGGTTTGTGCGGTTCTGTCAGTTGTAATCTGATATTACTACGGGAAGGTTAATAAAACTTGTTCATTTCTGACTTTGTGACATATTTTTTCGAGTTTGACTTTGACTAACCTTTTTTTGTATCCTGCAGAATTTCCAAAGGAAAATGGCGGCGAATAACTCCAGTCCCTTTCTGTATCGAAGATGGATGATGAATAACAGTGCTGCCGCCACGCCAGCGGCCGGAAGTAAAGGATTGAAAGGAATTGTTGCTGGTAAGTTGATAATATACCCTGAAATATGAGTATTATATTAATTATACAATTAATAAATGTGTTTTTAAGGTGGTATTACTGGCGGAATTGAAATTTGTATCACCTTTCCCACGGAGTACGTAAAAACGCAATTGCAGTTGGACGAGAAAGGCGACAGGAAGAAATATAACGGTATCATTGACTGTGTGAAGAAAACCGTCCAGGAACGTGGTGTTTTTGGTCTCTATCGCGGTCTCAGCGTGTTAATCTACGGATCTATACCGAAAAGTGCTGTGAGGTACTAGTGTAAACTTAAAATTTGTGTATGTTTGGTTGCCTACATTAATTTTTCAATTTTATAAATAATTTTAGATTTGGAACTTTTGAACAGTTGAAAACTTTCCTACAAAATGAAAATAATCAACTTACGCCAATCAACCGACTGCTGTGTGGTCTCGGCGCGGGTGTAGGTGAAGCTATTTTCGCCGTGACACCCATGGAGACCATCAAAGTGAAGTTTATCAATGATCAACGTCTTGCAACTCCGCAATACCGTGGATTCCTGCATGGTGTGACGACAATTGTGAAAACAGAAGGTTTTGGTGGGTTGTACAAAGGACTCACCGCTACTATACTCAAACAGGGTACCAATCAAGCGATGAGATTCGGCGTGATGGAAACCCTCAAGGATTGGTACCGTGGTGATGATCCCAATAAAAGCGTACCGAAACCGGTTATCGGTGTTTTCGGTGCTTTCGCTGGTAAATAATACAAATTAATCAATAATTATTTATAAATATTAATATTATATACCTTTTGTGTAGGTTTTGTGTCCGTGATGGGCAACACCCCGCTGGACGTGGTGAAAACAAGAATGCAGGGCCTGGAAGCAGCGAAATACAAGAATACCTTCGATTGCATGCGACTTGTGTTCGTCAATGAAGGCGTGAAGGCGTTCTATAAGGGTACCATACCAAGATTGAGTCGTGTATGTTTGGACGTCGCCATTACCTTCATGCTCTACGAGACTATCATCGACGTGTTCAACAAGGTGTGGCACTAGGTCCCCTGACTGTGTTCGTCATTTCTGCAACAAAAAGATAAAAAGATTAGGGACCGCCGCCATTTTTATCACAAGCCAAAAATCATTCCACTATGATTTTAATTTATACAATATATTCTATACATATTTGTGGCACGTTTTTGGGGGGAATGTGTGTCGAGAGGCGTATGTTTGTACATTTTTAACTGTTTAGATGCTTTTTCACCGTGATAGTTGTAGATATATTAAATAATTTGTAATAAAATTTATTTCATACGTTGATTTTGAAAAACACTCTGTATAGTAACATGTAAGTCTGGTTGCAGATACACAGATCATATATCTATATATACTAAAAATTGATAGTCTGTCAAAAAAGGGGGGATATAAACTGTCATTGTATATGGCGTATAAAAAATTTGACAGTTTTGCAAAAAACTATCCTTGTGATATATATGAATTTTGACAGTTGGTTGACAGGCGACAGCTCAACTGCCTGAATGGGCTGTGAATGCGGCTGATTTTCTCCGTTCGCAAAGCGCCGCCCGACTTGCCCGGATGATAATATCAGCTTATCATTCGCCCACAATCACCGACGCCCGTGCGCGCACCGTGGAGTCATCGCCATCCGCACGCCCGCGACTTTTGGGGCGCGCTCGCTAAATGCGCCCGAGTGCAACCGCACACATTGCAAGTCACTGAAAGATGGCCAAGGATTATGATCACTTGTTTAAATTGTTAATAATTGGCGATAGCGGTACGTAGCAATCAAGAAAACACTCAAAACATCAATTCACATATTACACCTGAACAACTCACAACAAAAAAACATAATAAAACACATTTAATAAACATTTTTCTATGATTTTTAGGGGTGGGCAAAAGCTCTCTGCTGTTGCGCTTCGCCGATAACACATTCAACGGCAGTTATATCACCACAATCGGCGTGGACTTCAAGATACGCACGGTGGATGTGAATGGCTCGCGAGTTAAGCTGCAGATATGGGACACAGCAGGGCAGGAACGATTTAGAACAATTACTAGCACGTAAGTCATCAAAAACCACAAAAAAACATTAAAAAAACTCATAATTATTAATATTTTAGGTACTATAGAGGCACCCATGGTGTAATTGTGGTCTACGATGTGACAAATGGTGAATCTTTCGCGAATGTGAAGCGATGGCTGCACGAAATTGAACAAAATTGTGATGTTGTAAATAAAGTGCTTGGTAACTATACATTTACATCAAATAATCCCAAAAATTAATTTTAATTTCTATGTTTTTATATTTTTAGTGGGGAACAAAAACGATGAACCAGAAAGAAAAGTCGTACTCACCGAGGACGCGAAACGCTTCGCCAGCACGATGCAGATCGAATTGTTCGAAACGTCCGCAAAGGACAACCTCAACGTCGAGGAGATGTTCCTGAGCATCACGCGTGAAGTCCTCCGGCAGAAGCTGGACATGCGGGAGCGCCAGCAGGGCGATAATCAGGACACCGTCAACCTGCGCAAAGCCAACAAACCCAAGCGGAAGAACTGCTGCTAGCAGCGCTCTACAACCAACAAAATAAAAACAACTCCAGTCAGCAGACAAGACAGTAAAAACAATAATTTTACAATTAAGAAACAAACAATATTCAAAAAAAAAAAATGAAGTAAGTGCATGATTCACATGTGTGCTACAATTCCAATTTGTTTGTCGTCGCAATTTGATACTAGTTAAGTATGTTTAGGTAAGCAAACGTAACGCAGTACCCAAAAATTATTTTTTAACGCCCCACTTATCGTACCGAATGTTTGAAATTAACAAAATGAGAGACAGAACTGATGATATTAACCTAGTTAATAGCAGATACATCAAAATAGCAAACAAAGCAAGCATTTGTTAACCATTATTCGTTTAGAGTTTGTGTGTGCGAAATAATTGCCAATCTAATGATTCCACTCTTTTAGTTTATTACTACTTTATTATTACTATGATGATGATGATGAAGATGATTCTGTACTATTGCAACTTATGATGATGTTATTGTAAATCTATATTCATTCTCCCTTTGTATTGTATTGTATGTAATTAAGTAAGGAGATTATTTTTATGAATTCTTTTATCAGTGCGCGTGTGAGATGGCTGCGTGGTGAATTGATGAATGTTGTTGCATTTTATACCAGTCATATCTATCCGATGATGTTGAGGTGCAGTGCGAAGAGCAATGCCGGATTGCTTTCGGCGTTTGTGAATATTTACATACATACATGGACACATGATGAGAAATGATGTACTTTGTGTATAAAAATAAACAAAATCATGGAATTTTTGGTTTTGGAATTCGAAAATGGAAATAAAGTTGGTTTACCTGTTGTGTGGTGGATCAAGATGGCGGTGGTTGACGGTAGAAAGGGAGAAAACTGAAAGATAGGCAACTTATAATACAAAATACATGAAAATTGCAGAAAAAAGTTAAAAATTAATAAATTAAACGAGAAATAATGATTTTTAAATATAAAACATGACTTTACTAAAGAATTTTACATAAAATTCATGTTTTTTAAGTAACAAAAACATGATTTTAACTAAAATTCTCATAAAAATAAGGTTTAACCTCAAGAAAATCACAAAAAATGTTAAAAATGAACTAATTCAACATTAAACAGTTGATTTCTAAACATTAAACATAAGAAAACTTGTTTTTATGCTAATTTTACTTAAAATTCATGTTTTTACTAAGAAAAACACCGTTTTAATTGATAATTTAAGCAAAATTATTCTAAAAAACCAAATGTGGCCCCCCATTTTATGTAGGCAACCAAACATACACAAAAATCTAAATTTACATCATTTATATCAAGAAAATCACAAAATATTGTTAAAAATCAAACGATACACAATGATTTTCAAGCATAAAACACAAAAAACTACTTTTCATACAAATTTTACTTAAATTTCACATTTTCAAGCAAAAAACAAGATTTTAATCAATTTTTAAGTAAAATTTCCATAAAAAATCAAAATAACCTTCAATTTAATTCTAAAAATCTAAACTTGACACATTTACTAGCAATCTCTAAATAACACTTGAACAAATCAAACATTCATGCGGGTACTTGGAAATGTTAATCATTATCACCAACTAAACAAATACAAATACAAACACGGAAACAAAATAAACACGAAATAAACTTACGCTCGATTGCACTTTGATTGCGTCCATATTGCATGAATCCATGAATGACTCACAATTGATACCAGCACATGTACAAAACAATTAATCTTCGATTCTGTTTCTGTTTCTCTTTAAATTTTCATTCTCTCTTTGATTCTGAGTCACTTTCAGTGAGTCACAAGCACAAAGTCCACTCAATACATTCACTTAAATTAAACTTAATTAAATCGTAATAAATATCCCTTTGTCAATTCTTTCAACATACAACATATAATTTATATACTTTAAGCATGATATCATAGAGATTTGTGTTTGCATTGCGCCCAAACGCATGAAACAATGAACTTTGGGCACGACACGTGCAATATTTATATTATTATATTTTGTGGACATGTGGGAAGCGATTTACTATCATTTTATATTAATCTAGGTATATTATTTTTTGCCTAGGATGCGATTCATGTCTTTGTTCTGTTTCTGAATCGTTATATCCGCCGTTTCGGTTTTGTACATGATACCTTCAATCAAACCATTCTGCGTGTCGATTTCCGATGATAAATCAGAAGCGAGACCTTTCAGACGACCAATCGACGAACTCATCTCGTTTAAATTGGCCTCCAGTCTCTGACTGATCTGTTTACTGCCTGAAGGTGACGTTGCGTTTGTATTATAATCAGCTGGGAGGTTTTTTAACCTCGTAACTGGGTGATTATCATATCTATCGTAGTTATCTAACGTTTCGTTTATACTAGATGAATTTGTAACCTAAAAATTTTAAAAGTTTTAATTATAGGTTATTTCAATGTAAATGTCAAATTTTTTATAGGTTATGTTATATACTTTTGTTGTTGAAGGTGTGCTTGGTGTCCCAGTTGGGGTTTTATCATTCCTGCCGGACATGTAGTTCTTCAAACTGCTGAAAACACTCTTGATGCCATTGATGTGTTTTTGTGAGAAACGCAGCGTGTGATTGATTTCATCCAGTCGTTTATCAGTTCTTTCAAGTTGTTCGCGTTGTCTGGAAAGTTCTTCAGCAGTGGCAATGCCGATTTGTTCAGAGTCTCGTAACAGGCCAATAGAGCGTTCCGAGCTTTGTATCGTGCGATCTTCGATCTGCCTGCGGCGTTCTTGGAATGATTGTACTTGTTCGTCGAATGTTGATTGTGGTTTGTTTCGAGATGCTGAAGAATTACGGAGAAATGTCTCGTCATCGACGTCGTCTTCGTCGAATGGCGTTGTGGAGGACGTGTAACGATGGCCAGACATTTTTATTGTTCTTGAGAGGTGGTTATAGGAACACAAAGTAGGACAAAGTACGTTTTTAGTTAATTAATGAGCGAATATTGTGTTGTGCTGTGGGTTGACTGTTGTCGACTGATGATGGGCTGATTTTTGACAGGTTAAAAGGGGGGAATGTGTCAAAAGCAACTGACATTGAAAAATATTAAAAATTAAATGAATTTCAACCACAAAATAGTAAAAAATGACTTAAAATATATATAAAAACATTAAATAAATAATATTATTAATAAATATCTTAATTATTTATATTTTATAACATTTTTAGTTTAATTTTTATACATGTGTATACCTATCCCCCCAAAGTGTATGTTTGGTTGCCTATGTTAACATACCATATGTATACTTTAAAAACTTTTGACCAAAACTTTGTTTGTAACAAATCAGTTAAAGATAACTAAACTTCGATAGTTACCTAACACAAAAAGGTTATCCAGGCTTATCTTATCGCCATTGCGTGGAGTAATCATTCGTTGACGACACAGAAAGCGATTAATAAACTAAAACGAAACAAAAGGGCAAACGACAACAAAAAAACACAATATCTACACGATTACGCCAACTTTTCGCTGTTGACTGTGACTCTGACACTGAAGCTCACGCTTCCACTATGTTTCGCATAAATCGATAACAGATTAAGCAATTCAACGCGCAGCGCATCACAAAACATGAAATTTTACTGATTTTAATATGAAAACAAGGCTGAAACAACTTGAATGATTGTAAATTGTAATATTTAGCGTTGATTAGGTGTAATTGTCACGCCTCGAGCGTTTATTACATCAATTTCGGCTTTGTTTTATCAGAGAGAATAGAATTGTGTTTTAATTACGAGCGGCGGCGACGAGCGAGCGCGTTTTAATTTCGCGACCAGATGTCTATGCGCACATTCGACGCCGGAGGCTGAGACCACGCTGAAGGCTACAGTTTGAACAGTTTGAAGTTTTAAGTAATAATACATACGATTGCTGACGGTTTACAGTTAGCGCATTGGTAACGAAATATAATTAACACATTATTTCGACATTTTCAACGGGTAAAAACTTTAAATATTAAATATTTCACTACATACTTGAATAAATCAACTAAAAACACAAAAAAGTTAAAAACGCGCAGTAGTAGAAATTTTGTTGAGTAAAGTGCTTAGTATGTTATACGTGTGTAGAAAATGAAAACCGGTTGAGTCTTGGAGTTTAACACAAAGAGACAACAAGATACTCATCGTTGTTGGATGCGGCGAGCCGGAAATAAGCACAATATTGCTTCTTAAATGGAAAATAATCACATTGTAAATATTTGTGTGTGTATAATTTACATGGCGCGCGGCTGAGTGATTCAGAGTAATATAAAATATAAATAAAAACAATACAAGTGGAAAATTGCGGTACAATGGGTGAGAAGTCTGAGACGACGCCATTTCGAACGGTCACGCCGGGTGGTAATCAGAAGAGATCAACATGGAAACAAGTAAGTTAATTTAAATTAGTAAAAATTGTAGGATTAGTGAGTGTTTATGTTAATTGTGAAAGAAATGTTGAGATTTTTTGATTTTTGAGAAAGTTATGAGTGTTTTTGGTACAACTTTCGTTTTTTTTTAAGAATTTTACTTAAAAAAACTTTAATTTGTATGTAAAGTAGCCTAATATTCTGTCAATTTGATTGACAACTATCCGCAACCATCATAACCTCCCATATTCTTAAAATAACTAAAAAAATACTAAAAACTATCAAATTTTTAAGTTTTAGACTTAATTATGATAGAAATTATGTAATTATTTGTTTTGGGAGAAAGTTTAGAGTGTTTTATGCGCAATTTTCGTTTTTTTTTTTTAGAATTTTGCTCAGAAAATCTTAGAAAATAAAGATTTTGACTTAAAAAACCTTATTTTGGTTGTAAAGTAGCATAATATTCTGTCAATTTGAATTACAACTATCGGCAACCACCATAACATCTAATATTCTTAATATAACCAAAAAAATACTAAAAACTATAAAATTTGTAAGTTTTAGACTTATTTCTAACAGAAACTTCGTGATTATTTGCTTGGTAAGAAAGTTACGAGTGTTTTTAGGGTAACTTTATATATATATTTAAATTTTGCTTAGAAAAGCTAAAAAAAGAAAAATTTTGAGGCAGATAATCTTATTTTGGTTGTAAAGTAGCCTAATGTTCTGTCAATTTGAATTACAACTGTCAGCAACCACCATTACATCTAATATTCTTAATATAACCAAAATCATACTAAAAACTATAAAATTTGTAAGTTTTAGTCCAATTTAGGAAAGAAATGTTGTAATTATTTGTTTTTTCAGGAAGTTAAAACTGTTTTTAGTACAACTTTCGGTTTTTTAATGAATTTTGCTCAGAAAAGCTAAAAAAAGAAAGATTTTAAGTTAAAAAATGTTATTTTGGTTCTAAAGTAGCCTAATATTCTGTCAATTTAAATGACAACTATCGGCAACCATCATAACGTCTCATATTCTTAATATAACCAAAAAATAACTAAAAACTATCAAATTTCTAAGTTTTAGACTTATTTATGACAGAAACTATGTGATTATTTGCTTTACAAGAAAGTTATGAGTTTTCTCAGCGCAACTTTCCATTTTTTACAGTAATTTACTCACAATAACCAAAGAAACAATGAAATTAACTTTAAAAAACCAGTGACAGTTATAAAATAGCCTAATATTCAATCAATCTGTAAAAAATTATCAAAAAAATGTCAAAAACCATCATAATCATCAATATTCTCAACATAACATAACTAAATTCATTAATTTACTCATATTTTCATTTCTTTAAATATTTAACATATTCCATTGCCTTTCTATCAACAAAATTCTCTAGATAATCCAAAAATGCATAACACCCACATCATTATCCACCAAACAGATAATAAAAACCGAAAATCCCGAATATTTCCACGTTCCCAAACAAACATCATTTCCCAACATTTTTCCACATAATAATAATATAATAGGATTAGCGCATTTTTATGTATCCACGGCTTAATATTCAAGGAATCACGCCGCATAAACAATTCCCGGCACAGATTCGCGCTGCAAATGGAAATTCTCCGATTTTCGTCGCGTGTGGAGAAAAATGAAATTGCATCACTTCAAACGAATCACACACAATAAACCCTAATCTATTCCAGGTGATATCAAAGCGTCATTGAGCGTGAGCGGTGTGTGCGCGGATTTATAATGTAATTCAAGAGACTCGCGAGATTAGCGTCTTGTTTTGTTTGATAATTATTTGCACGGCGCGTCCGTGAGATGAACAAGCATGTCGAATACTGATATTACAATCGGGTTATCATCTAGAAACACATCATAAACAATTATTACAAGTGTCAAGTACAAATAGAATTGTTATGACATAAATACTTACTATTTTTATGATTTTGTAGATTATATTATGGAAATGCGAAAATATAATGATTTTTTTACCTTTTTTTCTTGGTTTTTAGGTGATATTAGCCCTTGTGGCATACTCAGCCTCTTTGGCACCGAGCATGAGTATTGGTTTCTCTGCTGTGGCCATTCCTGCACTCATATCTGATGAAGTTGCGCCGTTGACAATGAGTCAAGCATCATGGTTTGGTAAGAAGTTTAAATTACCATAAGGCCTTGTTTTAACCTCAAATTTCACACAATATGAATGTTTTTCCTTTGAAACTTGATATTAAATTCACAATTTTTGATAATTAACGCAGTTGGTTTAAATTTTCACAAGATATTCGCAGAAATTTCTCGTTTTTCGAAGCAAAACAATGATTTTTATGTTTAAATCTTTGTTTTAAAGAGGTTTAACACTCCGATATTACACTTTCTTTAATTTTTGAGGTTATGTTTTGTACCTACATGCGACAACATGTTGCTGTAATGACAGAAATGTTGTGATTCTTTGTTTTTAAGAAAGTTATGAGTGTTTTTAGTTCAACTTTCTATTTTTTAAAGAATTTTGCTAAGAAAAGCTAAGAAAAGGAAGATTTTGAGGCAGAAAAACTTATTTTGGTTGTAAAGTAGCCTAATATTCTGTCAATTTGAATGACAACTGTCGGCAACCATCATAACTTCCCATATTCTTAATATAACCAAAAATACACTAAAAACTATAAAATTTGTTAGTTTTAGACTTATTTATGACAGAAATGATGTGATTATTTGCTTTGAAAGAAAGTTACAAGTGTTTTTAATGTAACTTTCAATTTCTTAAAGAAATTTTCTCAGAAAAGCTAAAAAAAGAAATATTTCGTGTTAAAAAATAATTTTTTGGTTGTAAAACTGGTTAATATTCTGTCCATTTGAATGACATCTGTCGGCAACCATCATAACCTCTCATATTCTAAACAACCAACCAAAATAACACTAAAAATTAACAAATTTGCAACTTTTAATCTCATTTCTCTCATAAAATATTAAATTATTTAATTTATAAGAAAGTTACGACCATTTTAACTCCTAATTCCTATTTTTAAAGAAATCCACTCTCAAAAAACTAAATTTTAACCTCATTCTTTCTTCCTCCATTAAAATTACACCCAAAAACCACTAATTTCCCTTTTTTACATTTTTACAGCATCTATTGCCTCGATAGCCACACCCCTCGGCTGCCTAATATCAGGCCCAACCTCCGACCGCCTCGGGCGAAAATCCGTCCTCCTAATGGTAAACCTAATCACCTTCATCGGCTGGATAACAATCGCCGTGGCAATGGACTTGAAAGACGCACGCTATGCCACACTAATCGTCGGCAGACTTCTCACTGGATTCAGCACAGGCTTCGCCAGCATGCCTCCTGTTGTCTACATGTCAGAAGTATCCACGCCTCGATTACGAGGAGTTTTCACCACGGCCAATGGCGTATTCTTCGCTATTGGAATATTAACAGTTTATGTCTTCGGAGCTATATTCCCAGTAAGAATTCATGTTACATCATATTTATAATATAAAAATCGTATATAAGAATCGTAAAATGTGTTTGTAAGCGCATAACTCAACAACGCCTTCAGGAATTTTGCTATTTTTTTGTTTAAAATGTCGGTTAAAGTCCAAAGAAGGTTTTTACAGCGAGAAAAATTAGAATAATTGACGGGAAAACCCTAAAAACAGCGTTTTTCTAAAGAATAAAAGCTGGCAATGAAATTCAATCATAGTTATAGTTAAATATTTGAATTCCAGATGGCGTTGAAGTGCATTTCGAGCAATTTTTATATAAAACTAGCTTTAACCCTTGGCTTCGCTCGCGAATATCTAAAATAATGAAGTTGCTTCCGTACGCGTCTGTAGTCGCAGAAGAAGTAACAATGAAGTAGAATGGCGGGAAGTTTAAAATGGCTGAAAGTATAGTCTATGGAAGTATAGTGTACAGTCTCCATAGTGTAGTCAATTGGATTTGATGTTGACGTAGCTGTCGGTAATACAGTGTGATAATACAGTGCGATGGCACTATAGTACTTAGGTTTGAGCTTCATTGCTGGAATGCTAGATGGCGTTAAAGTAGTCAAATAGCCAGATGCAGAGGTATTATTGGCTAAACTATTTCTTTATTTTATTTCAAAAATAATTTTTTTTATTAAATAAAAAGTAGCCTATAACCATTCGGGGACCACTAAGAATATGTGTACAAATTTTCATGATGATCGGTTAAGTAGCTTTTGCGTCAAAGTGTAACAAACATCAGGACTTTCGCATTTATAATATTAGTAGGGATTAATTTCTTTGCAATAAAATCTCGAATCTTTTGATAGAATTGACATATACTAAGTCTAAAACAAAAAAATCGCGAATAAAAACTACTTCCTATCAAAAAATATAAAAACTAATAAAAAAAATCTAACTTCCAGGCTAGTTGTGGTACTGTCGCCGTGCTAACCGCCATCTTACCATGCATATCCATGGTCCTAGTCACATTCATCCTCCCCGAAACACCGCAATGGCTCGTCACCAACAACCGCATCGATGAAGCCAGCACGAACATGCAACGCATCTACGGATACACCGAATACACTCCGGAGATCTACAACGACATCCAGGACCTCATCCAGCGTCGCGAGGCGAACAAAGTCACACTGAAAACATCCACGGAGAATTTATCAAGAAAAATCCAAAAATTCTTCGAGCCATTCAGGCGCCCAACGTGTTACAAACCATTCTTAATCGTACAAACCTTCTTTTTCTTTCAACAATTCACCGGGACATTCGTAATAGTCTTCTATGCGATTGATATAGTCGAAGAGGCAGGTGTACAGATTAACTCATACATCGCCATTGTTTTAATAGCATTCGTGCGGTTCTTAGGCGCTGTTTTAGTCTCGTTTATAAGTCGAAACTATGGCCGTCGTCCAATCTCGTTGATTTCCGGTGTTGGTATGACATTCACAATGTGTTTACTAGCTGTTTATTTACACCAACAGTGGCAGGGTGTGTCATGGCTGCCATTTGCCTGTCTCATGGTGTATTTCTTCACGAGTACGTTGGGTTTCATAACTATGCCGTTCGCATTGGCAGCGGAGTGCTTCCCAGCGGAGATCAAAGGCACTGTCACTGGTGTCATCACATGTTTCGCGTATTTGTTTAATTTTATCGTCGTGAAGATTTATCCGTCGTTGATTGTAGGCATTGGCGCGTTTGGTACGTTTATGTTTTATGGATTGTTTAGTGCTGCAGGCACGTTGTTCGTTTATTTCTTACTGCCGGAGACTAAAGGTAAGACTCTCGCGGAGATTGAAGAGTATTTCGGGGGGAAGAGTAAATGTAGTCAAATACAAAATGGCGATGAGAGTGTGCACGAGAAAATGTTACAGGCTTCGTAGATTAGCTTTATATTATTGTAACATTGTGTATATTATATGTTTTCGATACAAAAAATATCTCTGCGTACCTACCTGTTATTGTGTCGGCGAGAATTCGGTGGGGACCAGAATACGACAATGCATCTCGCGGATTAATGGAACAGTATAGGCAACACACTCATCCCAGCCGGGTGTGCGCCATGCGCTTTCACGGGTTTCTTTACGAGTGTTTAAATCTTTATAACCTAAAAATTTAACCAAAAAAAAATTTAAAAAACATAATTTTTTACTTATTAATATAAATATTTTTACTTACACCAGATGTGATGCACATTATACAGTCTCCCAATCTGACTGAAGAACCCAGCGAAGGGTTCCTGGTTGTTTTGTCTGACTTTAATGGCGCGGGCCCAATTGTTGCCCCATTCAATCATGGTGCCTGGTTTGAGGGCATACGAACGTATTTCGTAGATGTTTTTCGCAGGTTTTTTCTCTATTCCTGGCCAGTAACTGAATGCGAGTAGATACTGTAGATGTCTGGAACGCATTAGTTTAGCTTGTTCTTCTTGTAGTTTGATGTAGTCGGAGTTCTCGGCGAGAATCTGCGTGGTTTCGTCGATTGTTTGGAACCCGCCGCGGAATTGCCATAAATGCAGAGCTTGGTCTTGGTCGCCGACGTTGACAGTCCAGGAACCTACTAGGTCCACTCCATCGTTGATTTCTTTGATTGAGTTGAATAATTGCATGTGTTTTTTGCTAAACAGAAAGAAAACATGTTAAAATGTGTTTATAAATGTAGTGTAGCATTGAATTAATGAAAAATTTAGTCAAAAAGCTTAAAAATTGAAGATTTTGTCTTAAAAACTTATTTTGTCGGTAAAGTAGATTACTGTTCTGTCAATTTGATCGACAGCTGTCAATAATTAATATAACCTTTTATATTCTTAATGTATCCAAAAAACATACTAAAAACTATAAAATTTGTAAGTTTTAGACTTATTTATGATAGAATTATTTGCTTTTTGAGAAAGTTACGAGTGTTTTTAAGGTTATTTTCTATTTTTATAAAGAATTATCCTCAGAAAAGTTTAAAAAAGAAAAATTTTTAGTTAGAAAACCTTATTTTGGTGGTAAAACAGATTATTATTCTGTCAATTTGAATGACAGCTGTCAAAAACCATCATAACCTCTCATATTCTTCACATTATCATCAGAATATCATTTTTACTCAAATATTTAAGCTTAAAATCATCTTAAAAATGATGAAACACATGTAAAATACTAAAAATCCCAATATTTGTTATTTTTTGTTCCTAAACACAACAAAACCTCACTTTAACTCAACAAAAACTGAACCTTGTTGTAAAAAGACAACACCCTGTAACAACTAATAACCTCACTTTTATATCATACTCACACATTTTCTAAGTATTGTTTTTTACAATCCGGCCGATAATTGTGTGTTTGCAGCGAATACACAATTTCTTTATCACTCAGCATGCGACTATGCGACTCTTTCGTCGGCTCTATCTTGCGCACCATCAGTTTTGACAACCATTCTTGTTTTGTCGGCGTCGTTGAGATGCACCGACTGAAAACACATTCATCATTAACAATATTACAACAAAATTTAATAATTAAACTGTATGCTTACTTGATCCTCGTCGGCAAGTTCAAGTTTTTGATCAGTTTCAAGTTAGCCATGCTTGCGCTCTTCGCGTCGATTATTCAATCAGGGAAAAAAAAGCGAACAGCGATGGAAAGTTCCGACGACGCTACGCATTCGAAATGATAAGCGCACAAATGAAAACAGTGCACGCAGTAAACATTCTACGTAGTTCAACTACTACATGCATGTAGTAGTAGTAGTGTTGTTCATGTAGTGCATATCATATACATATCCCCCCAGTACGAACAGATGATGACATTGACATTTCATGGGGGGATAGAATTAACCTAACCTAAAATAATCACAAAATATTCAAAATCTCGCCTGAAAATGTCCACAAATCGTATTTACGTGAAAATTTACGCCGGTAATTTGATCTATGATCGTCTAGCGATCAATACCGCATCTTTGAAGCATTTTCAAGCCTCAGAAA
Organism: Dalotia coriaria; assembly: GCF_025399875.1. Lineage (NCBI taxonomy): Eukaryota > Metazoa > Arthropoda > Insecta > Coleoptera > Staphylinidae > Dalotia > Dalotia coriaria. The sequence continues at coordinate 5,479,285 of NW_027045444.1, read as the reverse complement.
TGATAAAAACCAGCTCAAAAGTAGTCAATCTATACAGGCTGCGATTGAGTGGTGTTACTTTACACTGCCTTATAAAAGCACTCACAGAATGTCAACAATGTCGCGATGTAGTGTTAAACTACCTTTTAAACGTAAATAATATTGATAGGGTGCGGATACATTTGATGCCTTTGTCAAATTGTGAAGATACAATTGATTACAACTGGTAAGTTATGTAAAATTAAATAAAAACATAAAAATTTTATCAAAATCATTAAAATTTTCAGGAATGAAAAGTGTAATTATATGGTACGTGAGCGCTGTGAATTGGACCACACCCTATCATGGTTATCCACACTCGGCGGTGCATTTTCCGCACTTGGAGATTATTTTGTTGATTGTGCAGAGACAGCCGCAAAAATCTCCGCGCATCAATTCCAGTTGGCGCTGCGTTTGGGTGATGCTAACATCGCAGCACGTTGTAGACTCTATTACGCGTTGAGTCTCATACAAAAGAAAGAATTCCAGCTATCAAAACGCTTAATTCTAAATGAATATCACACTGCAATGAGTGATACAATCCTCGACCATAGACTAATCAAAATGTGTAAAGGAATCTGGTCGAAATTGAAATACGAATCATCTTTACACCGCAAACCGAACAAAAACAAACAAATATCATGATAATTATTAAAAAATGACGGGGATTATTGTCTTGTTTGTTGGTTATTGTTAATTTCGCATTAATTATTTATGTAATGTAATATATGGCATCTCATATTCTGATATCCGCTCTTAATCTCAGGTAATTTCTTATGTTCTTATGTTAAAATACGATTCAAGTGTTTCGAGATTATTCGTTCATTTCACGAGATTTTAAGCGAGTGTGCCCATTGGGTCCCATGCAGGCAACACAATTGGCTCCTGCTTGAACACGTCCATTACACTCGCCGGCACGTACTTCTTATCCACGACAACTTCGAAGACAAACTCGTGGAACCATGGCACGGACATCACGATGTATCCTTTCTCGCCTCTGTCCTCACCCCAGGAGTTTTCCACGCGTAATTTCGTAACTTCACCTTGACCCTGCATTAAATATGAATTTTGAGGTTAGGTTTTTAATTTTAAGGTTATGTTTATATTATGCTTACATTTGTCTGCACAGCGGTGAAAACCATCGCGTGCGTCATGGAACTATCACCATACAGCAACCTGTCGGCTTTGGTCATGGTCTTCTGAATATCCAGATTAAAAACCAGCGGGAAATCATGGACATCTAGATCTAATATTCCGAGTTTACCAGCGAAGCGTTTGGATACCTCGCAGCCGAACCACACCGGTTCGCCATCTTTAATACTCTTCGCTGTTAGTTCCAATAAGAGTTCAGCTGGTTGATTGTTGTAAATGCATCGACGGCCGCCGACCATGTTCCCAAGACAATCTACGGTGTAAACATTGCCGAAAGGATTCGTGGGGCGTGGATCCGTCACCAGGCAGACTTTGTCTTCGATGTTGAAGACTGGTTTAATATGCGTTTCGTAGAATTCGCGTGGGGTGATGGGGCCGACTGAGTGGTAGGCTTTGTTTTTGTCGTAGTACTCCCAGGTGAATTTCTCGCTGGGCACGCCGAGGCAGATGCCCACCACGCGGAAAATGTTGAGCATTTGGTCCTCGATGAGCATCTTCACGTCGGCGTCCGATGCACCGGAGCTGATTTTATCTCGGATTGCTTTTGCGTATTCTCTATGCTAGAAAATGGTAAAATTTAGTGAATTTTAAGGTTTTTTTGTCATTTTAATGAGGAAATAAGTTAATTTTGGGTGATTTATGTAAGTTTAAGCTTAAATCTTTAGTTTTTCATACATTTTTTGTTGTAATAAGCCAGTAATTGATCAATTTGAGTCAAAAAATCGTGAAATAATCGATTTTTCATAAATTTTTTATCGAAAAACAAAGATTTAAGATTAAACTTAGACAAATTCCCCTAATTTTTTTCATTTTCGCGTTAAAAATCCCTAGAAAATAATTTTTACAAAAACTCTAGCATTTTATGTAAGTTTAAGCTTGAATCTTTCGTATTTCATACATTTGTGGATGTAATAAGCCAATAACAGCTTAATTTTCACCTAAAAATCGTGAAATAACCGATTAATCATCAATGTTTCATCCAAAAACAATGATTTAAGATTAAACTTGCATAAATTCCACTAAATTTACTTCTTTTCTTGTTAAAAATTCCCTAGAAACTTGAATTTTACGAAAATCAATGCGTTTTATGCAAGTGTAAGCTTGAATCTTTAGTTTTTCATACATTTTTTGTTGTATTAAGGCAGTAATTGCTTAATTTGAGCCTAAAAATCATGAAATAATCGATTTTTCATAAAATTTTCATCAAAAAACAAAGATTTAAGATTAAACTTAGACAAATTCCCCTAAAATTTCTTATTTTCGCGTTAAAAACTTGATTTTTTACAAAAACTCTAGCGTTTTATGTAAGTTTAAGCTTGAATCTTTAGTATTTCATACATTTTTTGATGTAATAAATCAATAACTGCTTAATTAGCGCCTAAAAATAATGAAATAATTGATTATTCATTAAAATTTCATCCAAAAACGAAAGATTCAAAAATAAACTTACATAAATTCCCCTAAATTTTCTTATTTTCGTGTTAAAAATCCCTAGAAACATGAATTTTACAAAAACCATTGCATTTTATTTAAATTTAAGCTTGAATCTTTAGTTTTTCGTACATTTCTTAAAGTAATAAACCAATAACACCTTAATTTTTACCTAAAAACCATAAATATCCAAAGATTCAAGATTAAACTTACTTAAATTCCCCTAAATTTCCCCATTTCCACATAAAAATCCCCTAGAAACTTTTAACTCACTTTGCTTTTAAGTATCGAATTGAGCCGCATACTCTGCTCGCAACTAAACGTCTCCGGAAAGTTCTTCTTCGGCATAACACCATACTTAGTAATGAGATTCACCAGCATATCCCACTGGCCGCCATCACTCGTCGGATCATTAAGTAGAAAAGACATGAGTCGCCCATCGATGGACTCCCCGCGCTTCGTAACCTCAGCGACATTATTCAAAAAAAAGTTACTGCGTTCGATCTTATCCCAGAAGAAAAGATAGCCCTGGCTGAACTCGAACTCCTCCACGGTGAGCTTCTTCATGAATGGCACACGCATCGCATTGAGCACAGCGAATATCCAGCAACGCCCGCTGCTCTTCTGATTCGTGGTGGGTTTCACCTCGTCGACTTTGTGATTGAAGACGTGGAGGGGTTCCTCGAGGTATTTGCGACTAAGGCACACGTCGAAGGGGTCCACGCGCGAGCACACGTTCTGCGCGAAGATGTTTTTCTTATCCGAGGCGAAGATGGTGCGCATCTTGGCGATGACGTCCTTGTCGAGTGCTTTAACAACAGGTTTAACTGACCATTACATAGAATAAAATAGATTAGATTTTTTTATTGGGGATAATGTGGTTGTGGGGTTGTGGTGTTTTGGGGGGACTTACACGAAGGCGGCACCTTGCGCTGCCCCAAGGTGCTCCGGCACATCGTCCGTGTGAGAAATAAGCGTGTGAAAGACATGCTGGACGGCAGGTTGGAATTTTGATCGCTTGATGTTACTTACGTGTCTCCATGTTTTTTTTTTTTTTGCTAACTACAACTTGTGGCGCGCGTGTGAGTTGATGTTTGTTTGCGCTGTATGATGTGACGGAGACGCTTCGTGGTGGACGACAGTCGCAAGTCACTCGCTTCGCCGTTTGACAACCGACGACTGCGGGGATGTGCCGGCCGGGTACGTGCACCGACCTGTAACACACTGGATCATATATAATACACATCTGGTAATGGATAGTGTAGAATGAAGTTTGAATCAGAGCGCAACTTTTGAATATTATCAAGTAAATCATGTGTGTAATCATGTGGTGAGGTAATTTAGTGATGTGCTTACCATCACTACTTTTTTCGAGTTGTTGACAGGTGTAATAAGCATGCGCAGTAGTACAATCGACATTTTCTAGGGTTTTTCTTTCCTATTGCTCTTTTTTTAGTTCTGTCAGTTGCCCGTTGTGGTCGTCGCCATTTTGGATTAATTTTAAAGCTGGTTTCTTTTGATCTTCTTGCCATACACTTAAAAGTAGATTTTAAAACTTATGGTATATATATATATATATATTTAGAATATATTTATTGATAAAGTTAACGTGATATTAGATTACAATTTGGTGAGAGTTGGACATGTTGATGGCGAAACATGTCAAACTCTCCCAAACCTAAATTTGTGGAGTAAAAGATCGTTTTTCAATTGCGAATATCTTGTTAACTAAAAGAGATAATTAGGATCTGATTGCAGCATCTTAATCTACGGACCATTCTCCATAAGATAGGATAGTTAAAACGGAAATCTGAGAGATGAAATTTTCATTCTTAAGAAAAAGTTGCCAAGGGGGGGTGCTTGATACTTTTTTTCGACGATTTTCAATAATTCATATCTCTTAAACTAAAAGAGATAGCTACCAACAAATCGCTGATTATGAAAGATTGGAAAATTCTCTATCAGATAAAAATATAAAATAATTATATTTCCAATAGTAAAAGGTCGAAAAACGCGATTAAAAGTGCTAAAAAGTGACATTTTTCAATTTTTGACGATTTTTTTCAATCGCGAATATCTCGTAGACAAAAAGAGATAATTAAGATCTGATCGCAGCATCTTAATCTATTGGACTATTTCATAAGATAGGATAGTTAAACGGAAATCTGGAGAGGTAAAATTTCTTTGCCTTAAGAAAAATTGTATAAGGGGGGTGCTTTGATACTTTTTCGACGATTTTCAATAATTCATATCTCTTTAAACTAAAAGCGATATCAACCAAGCGAAATTGTTGATTATGAGAGACTGGAAAATTCTCTACTGTGATAAAAAATATAAAACAATTATATATTTCCAACAGTAAAAGGTCAAAACGCGACTCAAAAGTGCAAGTGAAAAGTGACATTTTCTCAATTTTGCCCGTTTTATACAATCGCGAATATCTCTCGTAGATTAAAAAGAGAAATAAAAGCAACGAATGGCAAGGTCTTAATCTACGGGAAATTCTGTATAATATGAGTTAGTTAAATTGGAAATTCGAATTCAGTAGCATATGTCTTTTGAACTATACGCGCTAGCGACCAGCCGATCAAAGATCCCAACGTTCATAAATAAAAACTCCCGTTTAGCCACTTGATACTTAATGTACTATTAAATACAATTTAACACTGTTTTTTGACAGTTTATTTATCAAAAGTGGCTATAATTAATTGAACCACATTGAACTTTTCAGCAATGGGAAGTTTTCTTGCTAATCATTCTTTAATTTATACGCTAATTAATATGACAGTATCATATGTCATTGTTATAATCCAAATGTACCAAACGAATTATGGAGAAATATTTCAAAATATACTATGCTATGTTATCTAACACCTGCGTCCCCTAACCAGATGTTTACGCTGGCTGACAATTGTCTTCTTCCCGTTTAGTCGGTCGTGCGCGGTGGTGTTGTGAGCTCGTGTTTTGTTTTGTTAGTCTCTTCGTAGCTATTAATTGCGTTTCTTTAAAGTATTAATGTGATAATGGTATGGACGACAAATGAATTTTACAGCGAGTGTAGCTTTATGGTGTTATTGAATTGTCGGGACAATTTGAAGGGAATCGGATTTTTAGTGACTTATCCAAATATTTGTTAAGCTGCCGGCGGCTACCGTTTGCTTACTAATATGTCGGAATTGGTATTACTATATATTATTTTATGTATTCAATTGTTTATTTGTTTAAGCAAATATTTTTACTGTTGCACGGAAAAGACAATTAAGTGATCGGACGTTAATGCAAATTAGAACTATTATATTCATTAATTTTTTGTTTAGCGGGCGAACAATTCGCTATCGCAGGGACAACAGATCTTTAACCAAACTGTAGGTATTAAAATTCTTTATAATTTTCAAAAGCTAACTTGTAGGTTGAACCCTCCAAAACCTACAAAATGCTCCTTGTGTGTTTTAGCTCGACTGATTTTGTGGTTTTTTTGCTATAGCGGGCGAACGCCAAGCCGGAGGACAACCGTTCTTTTCACCAAATTGTATTGGAAATTTTTATTATTTTCATATATATTTGTTAGTTTATCCTCGGGAAACCTGCGGCTGCCAAAATGCCTCCTTTTTGTATTTTTTGCTCATCAAATTTTGTTTTTTTGTTATATAGCGGACGAACGCCATGTCGGAGGACAAACCGTTCTTTTCACCTCAAATTGTAGGTGGGTATTGAAATTTTTATTATTTTCATATATAATTTGTTAGTTTATCCTCGGGAAACCTCTCAAAATGCCTTTTTGTATTTTTTTTGCTCATCTAATTTTGTTGTTTTTTTGTTATAGCGGGCGAACGCTATGCTGGAGGACAAACCGTTCTTTTCAAATTCAAAATTGTAGGTATTGGAAATTTTATTATTTTCTATATAATGGTTAGTTTATCCCTCGGGAAACCTACAAAATGCCTTTTTGTATTTTTTGCTCATCAAATTTTGTTTTTTTTTATATAGCGGGCGAACGCTGTCGTGAGGACAAACCGTTCTTTCTCCAAATTGTGGTATTGAAATTTTTATTATTTCATATATAGTTTGTTGGTTTATGCTCAAAAACCTAATAAAATGCCCCTTTGTATTTTTTTGCCTATCAAATTTGTTTTTGTTATAGCGGGGCGAACGCCAAGTGTCGGAGGACAACCGTTCTTTCACCAAAATTGTAGGTAATTTAAAATTTTTATTATTTTCATATATAGTTTGTTGGTTTATCCTCGGGAAAACCCTCAAAAATGCCTCCTTTTTGGTGTATTTTTTTGCTCATCTAACTTTGTTGTTTTTTGTGTTATAGCGGGCGAACGCCATGCAAATGGGAGGACAACCGTTCTTTTCACCACATTGTAGGTATTGAAATTTTTATTATTTTTATATATAGTTTGTTGGTTTCTCCCCTCGGGGAAACCTACAAAAAATGCTCTTTTTGTATTTTGCTCATCTAATTTTGTTGTTTTTTTTGATATAGCGGGCGAACGCCATGCCGGAGGACAAACTGTTCTTTTCTGCCCGTAAATTGTGGTGGTATTGAAATTTCTTTATTATTTATATATAGTTTTGTTACGTCCTCGGGAAACCTACAAAAATGCCCTTTTTGTATTTCTTTTTTGCCTAATAAATTTTTGTTGTTTTTGTTATAGCGGGCGAACGCCATGCCGGAGGACAAACTTTCGTTCTTTCACCCACAAATTGTGGTATTGGAAATTCGTTATTATTTCATATATAAATTGCTTTTCGTTTCATTCCTCTTCGGGAAACCTGTACGAAAATGCCATTTTTTCTATTTTTTGCCTATCAAATTTTGTTGTTTTTGTTATAGCGGGCGAACGCGCCGGAGGACAAACCGTTCTTTCACCAAATTGTATTGGAAATTTTATTATTTTTGCTATAATTTGTTGGTTTTCCTCGGGAAACCTTCTCAAAATGCCTTTTTGTATTTTTCTGCTCATCTAATTTTTGTTGTTTTAATAGCGGGCGAACGCTATGCCGGAGGACAAACCGTTCTTTTCACCTAATTGTAGGTATTGAAATCTTTATTATTTTCATATATAGTTTGTTGGTTTATCTTCGGGAACCTACAAAATGTCCTTTTGTATTTTTGCTCATCTAATTTTGTTGTTTTTGTTATAGTGGGCGAACGCCATTCGAGGACAAACTGTTCTTTCTACCAAATTGTGGTATTGAAATTCTTTATTATTTTCATATAATTTGATGGTTTCTCCCTCGGGAAACCTCTTCAAAATGCCTTTTGTATTTTCGCTCATCTAATTTTGTTGTTTTTTGTATATAAGTGAACGCTATGCCGGAGGACAAACTGTTCTTTCACCAAATTGTGGTATTTGGAAATTCTTATTATTTTCTTATATATACTTTTGTTGGTTTATATCCTCGGGAAACCTAAGCAAAAATGCCTTTTGTATTTTTTGCTCAATAAATTTTGTGGCTTTTTGTTATAGTGGGCGAACGCTATGCCGAGTATTGCAACCGTTCTTTCTGGCACCAAATTGTGGTATTGAAATTTTTATTATTTTCGTATATAGTTTTGTTGGTTTATTCCTCGGGAAACCTACAAAATGTCCTTTTTGTATTTTGCTCATCTAATTTTGTTGTTTTTTTTGCTATAGCGGGCGAACGCCATTCCGGAGGACAAACCGTTTTTCACCAAATTGTGGTATTGAAGTTCTTATTATTTTCATATATAATTTGTTGGTTTCTCCTCTGGGAAACCTTCAAAAATGCCCTTTTGTATTTTTTCGCTCATCTAATTTTTTGATGTTTTTTTGCAATAAGGGTGAACGCTGCCGGCGGGACAAACCGTTCTTTCTGCTCCAAATTGTAGGTATTGGAAATTCCTTTTATTATTTCTGTATACTTTTGTTAGTTTTATCCTCGGGAAACCTGGCTAAAATGCCCTTTTGTGTTTTTGCTCGACTGATTTCCTTTTTGTTGTTTTTCCTCTTATTTTTAGTGGGCGAACGCTATGCCGGATAGACAAAACTGTTCTTTCAAATTCAAAATTGTAGGTATTGGAAATTTTTATTATTTCTTATATATACTTTGGTTATTTATCCCCTGGAAACCTAAGCAAAATGTCCTTTTTGTGTATTTTTTTTGCTCCATCTAATTTTTGTTGTTTTTATATAGTGGGCGTGAACGTCATGCCGGAGGACAAACTGTTCTCAAATTCACATTGTGGTGTATTGAAATTTTATTATTTTCTTATATATAGTTTGCTGGTTTCTCCCTCGTCCTGGGCAAAATGCTCCTTGTATTTTACCTAATCTAATTTTGTTGTTTTTGATATAGCGGGCGAACGCTGCGCCGGAGTGCACAAACCGTTCTTTCACCAAATTGTGGTATTGGAAATTCCTTTTATTATTTTCATATATATAGTTTGTTGTCGCGCCCTCGGGAAACCTACGAAATGCTCTTGTATTTTTTTTGCTCAATAAATTTTGGCTTTTGCTATAGCGGGCGAACGCTACGTCGTATAATAAACCGTTCTTCTCCAAAATTGTGGTATTAAAATTCTTATTATTTTCATATATAGTTTGTTGGTTTATCCTCGGGAAACCTACAAAATGCTCTTGTATTTTTTTTGCTCATCTAATTTTGTTGTTTTTATAATCGGCGAACGCTATGCCGGAGGACAAAACTGTTCTTTTCACCAAATTGTAGGTATTAAAATTTTATTATTTTCTATACATAGTTTGTTGATTTATCCCCTCGGGAAACCTACAAAAATGCCTCTTTTTGTATTTTTTTTTGCTCATCTAACTTTTGTTGTTTTTTATATATAGCGGGCGTGAACGCTAGCGCCGAGGACAAACTGCTCTTTCACCACATTGTAGGTAATTTTTGAAATTTTTATTATTTTCTATATATAATTTGTTGGTTTCTCCTCGGGAAACCTTCAAAATGTCCTTTTTGTATTTTTTCGCTCATCTAATTTTATGTTTTTGCTATAGCGTGGGCGAACGCCATGCTGGAGGACAAACCGTTCTTTCACCAAATTGTGGTATTGAAATTGCTATTATTTTCTATATGTAAATTGTTGGTTTATCCTCGGGAAACCCAGGCATGAAATTTTATTTTTCTATTTTTTTTTGCTCATCAAATTTTTGTTGTTTTTTGTTATAGCGGCGAACGCTATGCCGGAGGACAAACTGTTCTTTTCACCAAATTGTGGTGGCTGAAATTCTTTTTTATTATTTTCATATAATTTGTTGGTTTTCCCTCGGGGAAACCTTCAAAATGCCCTTTTTGTATTTTTCGCTCATCTAATTTTGTTGTTTTTGCCAGCGGGGCGAACGCCATGCCGGAGGACAAACCGTTCTTTCACCAAATTGTAGTAGGTATTGGAAATTTTTATTATTTTCTTATATACTTTGTTGGTTTATCCTCGGGAAAAACCTACAAAATGCCTCTTTTTTGTATTTTTTTGCTCATCAAATTTTGTTGTTTTTGTTATAGCGGGCGAACGCTGGCGCCGGAGGACAAACCGTTCTTTCTGCTAAATTCAAAATTGTAGGTATTGGAAATTTTATTATTTCTTATATAATTTGTTGGTTTCCTCCTCGGGAAATCTTCAAAAATGCTCTTTTGTATTTTTCTGCTCATCTAATTTTGTTGTTTTTGGTATTAGCGGCAAACGCCATGCCGGAGGACACAAACTGTTCTTCACCAAATTGTATGTATTGAAATTCTTTTATTATTTCTATATATAATTTGTTGGTTTCTCCCTCGGGAAAACCTTCAAAAATGCCCTTTTTGTATTTTTCGCTCATCTAATTTGTTGTTTTTTGCAAGGGCAACGCTATGCCGGCGGGACAAACCGTTCTTCACCAAATTGTAGGTATTGGAAATTCTTTATTATTTTCTTATATACTTTGCTGGTTTATCCTCAGAAACCTAAGCAAAAATGCCATTTTGTGTGTGTGTTTTGCTCTGACTGATTTTGTTGTTTTTCTCTGTTTTGTATGGGTGAACGCTATGCCGAAGGGACAAACTGTTCTTTCTCACCAAAATTCGTAGGTATTGAAATTCTTTTATTATTTTCATATATAGTTTTATTGGTTTATCCTCGGGAAACCTACAAAAATGCCTCCTTTTGTATTTTTTGCTCATCAAATTTTGCTGTTTTTGTTATAGCGGGCGAACGCCGCGCCGAGGACAAACCGTTCTTTCCACCACCAAAATTGTGGTATTGAAATTTTATTATTTTCTATATATAATTTGTTGGTTTCTCCCTCGGAAACCTTCAAAATGCCCTTTTTGTATTTTTTCGCTCATCTAATTTTTGTTGTTTTTTTGTATTAAGGGCGAACGCCATGGAGGGGACAAACCGTTCTTTTCACCAAATTGTAGGTATTGGAAATTCCTTATTTTCTATATATAATTTGCTGGTTTCTCCTCGGGAAACCTTCAAAATGCCCTTTTTGTATTTTTTTCGCTCATCTAATTTTGCTGTTTTTTTTGTAATAGCGGGCGAACGCCATGCCGGAGGGACAAACTCGTTCTTTTTCAAATTTTCAAAATTGTGGTAATTGAAATCTTATTATTTTCTATATATAATTTGCTGGTTTCTCCTCGGGAAAACTTTCAAAATGCTCTTTTGTATTTTTCGCTCATCTAATTTTGCTGTTTTTTGCAATAGCGGGCGAACGCCATGCCGGCGGACAAACCGTTCTTTCTACCAAAATTGTGGTATTGGAAATTTTTTATTATTTTCATATATACTTCGTTTAGTTATCCTCGGGGAAACCTAAGCAAAATGCTCTTTTTGTGTTTTTTGTCTGACTGATTTGTGGCGTTTTTCTGTTTTAGCGGCGAACGCCATGCCGGGCGCGACAAACTTCGTTCTTTCACCAAAATTGTGGTGGCTTTTCTGGAAATTTTTATTATTTTCATATATACTTTGTTGGTTTATCCTCGGGAAAACCTGCCAAGCAAAATGCCTTTTTGTGTTTTGCCTGACTGATTTTTGTTGTTTTTCTGTTTTAGCGGGCGAACGTGATGCCGGAGGACAAATCCGCTGTTCTTTCTACCAAATTGTAGGTATTGAAATTTTATTATTTTATATATACTTTGTTGGTTTATCCTCGGGAAACCTAAGCAAAATGCCCCTTTTTTGTGTTTTTGCCTGACTGATTTTTGTTGTTTTTCTGTTTTAGCGGGCGAACGCCATGCCGGAGTGATACAACCGTTCTTTCACCAAATTGTATTAAATTTTTATTATTTTCTATATATACTTTGCTGGTTTATCCTCGGGAAACCTACAACAATGCCTCTTTTTGTGTTTTTTTGCTCGACTGATTTTGTGGTTTTTCTGTTTTAGCGGGCGCGAACGCTATGCTGAGGACAACCGTTTTTCACCAAATTGTGGTGGCTAAAATTTTATTATTTTCTATATATATAATTTGTTGGTTTTATCCTCGGGAAACTGTATAAAATGCCTTTTTTTGTATTTTTTTTTTTATTCTGGCTAATTTTGTTGTTTTTTTGCTTTTAAAGGGCGAACGCAATGTCGTAGGATAACCGTTCTTTCAAATTCAAATTGTAGGTATTGGAAATTTTATTATTTTCATATATAAATCTGTTGGTTTAACCCTCGGAAAAACTATGCCCTTTTGTGTTTTTGTCCCAAGCAATTTTGTGGTTAAGTGTCTGATGGACTAATTTTTGCTTGTTTTAGGATTTTGTAATCTGACTCTAACATCGTAGAAGGACCATTCTTGCAGTAGATTGTTATTATTAAATTCTATTATCTTAAATAACTTTTGTAATTATTACATAAATTGACTTCAATATTATGTTTGTGTGTTTTCTCTTTAATAAAGAATATTTTTAAAGTTTTTCTAATTGTAATTATTTCTGTTATTTCTACCTGATAAATATATCTATATTTAACGATCCCAAACCATTTATTTTGAAAAGTGTATGCTAGTGCCATCTATCAATTAGGAAACTACAACTACTGAAAGTTTTGAGCTTCGGTCCGTCGCCACCAGAGGCAGCACTCCACTAGTTACCTCAGTGCATTGTTTTCCCAACTTTTCTGCGATCCTATTATCTAATCTTTTATTTTGTCGACTTGGAGGCAAATGATTACAAATTTGGTCTCGGAAATGGTCGAAACTCAGGTTTTGTATTCGATCGTAGAGTGTAAGTGAGGCTGATAGAGGTTTGGCGCCATATCAAGGCGGGTAAAATTACGTTTAAAAATCTGTATAATTGAAATTTTAAATTCTGTTTCGATCTGAGAAATCTAATTATCCAATTATCTCGACAACTAAAAGGGCTAGAGAAAGAAGAACTTGCTAATCTTGTTCTTGAAAAATTCTCTACAGGGATGGCATCCTTACTAAAAATGATAAAAGTGGCGCAAAAAAAAATTTTAAAAGAAAAGAGATTTTTGTTATAAAAAAAGGCAAAAGATTTCTCTTTTTATGTGCTTGAAGTTGTAAAAGTTGGAATTTTTAAATCTTGTTTTCGAATCGGAATTCACAATTTTTTGAAATAATATATATACTCATTCATAAACGCTATGTCCACTTCTGCGTTCCTAATACTACAGACTGATGGAGTAGCAATATTTCAGCAAATTCTCTGGCCAAATCTTGTCGAGAAATCCATTGAAATTTGCAACAAAATCTTCGTTCTTTTGAATATTAGATCGCAGAAAGTGCAGTAGGCTAAATCTCCTTGAATAGAAGGACGTAGTTTAGTCACTCGTGATAGAGGACACTAGTGATAAATTCGTTTTTAAATTAATATTGATACAATATAAAATTGATTTTGAACTATTTCTCATATCTAGCAGTGGTATCTAATACTAAAGTTTAAGGATTTATGATTTAATTAAAGGAGTAACGATGTTGCGAGCTATGTCTCCGTTTGGAACAAAATAAAACGATAACAATTTATAATTAGAAATACAAAAGTAGAATTCCATTCAAACTCAATTTCAATATATACAAAGTATTTTTAACAATACAAGCAAGAAAAACAGGATAATAATATGCACACGCCTTTTATAACTTAACAAAATAAACAAAAATTATATCAATAACAGCTTCAAAATGTTGTAAATTCATTCAACTGAATTTGAATCATCATCAACGTCGGCTATCCAATCTCAATTTTGAAATCACCCAAAACCAGAATAAATACTGGGATTAGTAAAATATAAAATATTATTTCCAAATATAACATATCTCTTGGAACTTCAGTCCAGTTGACACATCCATCTCAGTAATCAAAACATCATCTCAAAACGCACCCACCAGAACTACGGAACATCCTCTAGTTGGTCCCTTGCTGATAAACTTAATTCTGTGGATTAGCCAATGCTTCATCCAAATCAACTGAAAAATATTTATGAAATGAAATATACATATACATAAATCAAATATATTTATTGTAACACCACGTTCGCGTGTTATATCAAAAAAAAAAAACCATAATAATAAGCGCAACGAGTACTTATGCGTATGCACACAACTATCAATATAACTCGCGTTACGGAATTTTCTCGCGATAACTTTCTATACAGGGAGATACACAATTAAATTCTGCATCTGATAAAATTATTTCAAACTTATTATGACAACTGCGTTCGGGAGTTATATAAAACCACAATATCAAGCGCAACGAAAATTATGCGTATGCAATTAAATAACTATCAAAATAATCTGCAAGCATGGAATTTCTCTCGCGATAACTTCTATACAGGAGATACACAATTAAATTCTGCATCTGGTGAAATGGCTTCAACCATTGTGATACCAAGTGTCTGCGTGTTATATCAAAACCACAATATCAAGTGCAACGAGTACTTATGCGTATGCACACAACTATCAATATAACTCGCGTTACGGAATTTTCTCGCGATAACTTTCTATACAGGGAGATACACAATTAAATTCTGCATCTGATAAAATTATTTCAAACTTATTATGACACCGCGTTCGCGTGTTATATCAAAAAAACCACAATATCAAGCGCAACGAGTACTTATGCGTATACACACAACTATCAATATAACTCTCGTGTTACAGGATTACTCTTGCAATAAATTCCCCAATACCAGGAGATACCGACAGGGGCCGTCGAGAGCCAGCGCGGCCCAAGGGAAAGTCCGCGGCCCCAGCAATCGTTAATTTTTTCCTAATTTTTTGTGTGTTTGTGCTTTAAGAGCGATCAGCCGGGCCCCGGAGAATTTATTCCCGTTGATCCCCTTTCTCATCGGTCCTGCAGGTAGGGAGTACGTGATAAATAGGAAACTTGTTTATAAACAGCAAATGTAAATTTGATCGAAAAATATAAATGAATTATAAACTGACCAGGGTACAGCGAGTCTGGTAACTAAACGAAAACATAAATTAAAACAAAAATATTTCTTACAATTGAATTATGTTATAATTAACAATCAACACATAATAAGCAATCTGTGCTGTTTAGTTAAAAAATACTCACACGAGCCTGATGGATCTTTGTTAATGATGAGAATCAACATGGGGGGCTATTTATCAATATCCGATTAATTTGTAACCGACACCAAGCACAACGCCGAGTGAAGAATGTTATCAAATCCACTATCACGCGGACTTGCAGTATATACATAATTTTAGTATATTAAAGTCCTAAATTAAATCATATATAAGCCCCTCTAAAACACGACTGGATTACCGCGAATCGGCACGAAACTGGCTGCAATTCAAATTGATAGTGTATGTCCAAAACTATGTGTAAACAACGACGGATAGTATATGATAAGAAAGTAAGAAGTGTACAAAGACAGCAAGCGTCGAAGGCACGTAACCCTAGTGCGCGAATTTGCAATTGGCACGTTACCAGTGATTCAAACTAAACTAGACGCCACCAAGTAAGTAGATGTGGCAAAAGCAGGAGACAGGCAAGTGGGACAGCCATGCGTTAAAAACGCTTGTTTACACCGAATCGCAGATAACAGCATTGCATACAAAACTATTCTCAAAGTCTACCGTTTAATGACACAAATATAAAAATGCTTCAGTATACCTTGATTTTATGATTTTAGTGCATCCTAAGCCACCTATGAATGCGACAGACAATTAGTCCCATACAATTAAGGCTACCATAATCAATAATTAATGTTTTCACTGCTGTATGCCGCAGTACATATATTGTCAATTAAATACGTAGACAAAGTACCAAAATGCAGTAAATTTTCAATTTGACAATTTTCTTTAATGTGAATATCTCTTGTAAACTTAAAAGAGATAATTAAGATTCATCTAGCATCTTAATTTACGGACTATTCTATAAGATATGGGATAGTTCAAAACAGAAACTGGAGAAATAAAATTTCTACATCTTGTAAAAAATTCGTCAGCGGGGTGCTTGATACTTTTCTCAAATGATTTTCTCAATAATTAATATCCTTTAAACTCAAAGCAATAGTAACGAAACGACTTGGTTGGTTATTAAAGATTGGCACCCTTATCAGATGTACCAAATATAAAAATAACAATATTTCCTACAGTAAAAGGTCGAAAATGCTACCAAAAGTGCTAAAAGTGACATTTAAAACTTTTGCCCATTTCCTTTCAATCAAGTGAATATCCCGTAACCAAAAGAGACAAATTTCATGATCGACTGCAGCATCTAACACCTAAGTGACTATTCTCTACATGATAGATAGTTAAAACGAAATCTATATATAAAATTACCTCTAAGAAAAATTGCTAAGGGGGGTGCTTGATACTTTTTTTCAACGATTTTCACACTAATCTCTTAAACTCAAAAGCAATAGTAATGAATGACTTGTTGATTATTAAAAGATTGGTAAAATTTATCAGATACCAATATAAAAATAACACATTTCCTAAGTAGCAAAGTTGGGTCGAAAAACGCACTAAAAAGTGCTAAAAGCGACATTTTCACTCTTTTTGCCCATTTTTTTCAATCTGCATCTCAAACTAAAGAGGGTTAACAAGATCTGATCGCAGCGTCTTAATCTACGGACTATTTTCTAGTAAGATAGGATAGTTAAAACGGGAAATCTAAGAGATAAAATTTTCATTCTTAAATAAAAACGGCTATAAAGGGTGCTCGGATAATTTCTTTTTTCGACGATTTCTACAATTAATATCTCCTAAAACTAAAAGCGATATAGTGTAACCAACGACTTACTGGATTACAAAGATTGGAAAATTCCCCCATCAGATACATATAAAATAACTATATTTCCACAGTAAAAGGTCAAAACGCGACTGAAAGTGCTAAAGTATGACATTTTTCAATTTCGTCGATTCTTTCCTGTGAATATCTCAAAGTAGAGATAATTGGTGATCCACTGCTAATTTAATCCATTACCATTCTCTATAAGATAGAAAGCAAAACGGAAATTCAAGATATAAAATTTTCGTCTTAAGAAAAATCATTAAGGTAGCTTTGATAATTTTTCTTTGGATTTAGATTCTTCTACAATTCATATCTCTTTAAATTAAAAAGCCGATATCATCCAAGGAAATCTTTTAAGTTGATTATGAGAGACTGTGAAAATTTCATCACAAAACATAAAATAATTATATTTCCAATAGTAAAAAGGTCGAAAACGCGAATTGAAAGCGCCAAAGCGCTTTATTGCATTTTCACCCCTTGTCAGACTTTTTCTAATCGTGAATATCCTCGTAAACTAAAAGATAATTAAGATCCCATCAGAAAGGCCTTAATCTGGCTTGGACCATTCTCCATAAGATAGGATAGTTAAACGTAAATCGGGGTCGGCAGCTGAGTCTGATGTCCAAATGGTACACTTGCGAAGTAAGAAATGTTGATGATCAGAATATAATACTTAGGAATTGGAAAGGAGAAGTTCCATAAACGACAATGGAGTCACCAAAATACGTCTGAACCAAACTAGAGACTGAAAATGAAACTGGCCGCAAAACCGTACAACCACGAGGCGCTTCAGCGCATTACAGCGGAAAGCGCCACGGCGCCCATTGTACCTTACCTGATCAAACTAAACCAGATGCAGCAACATGGGTAAGTGTGGAGGTGCTGGCAAACGACGACACACGGCAATGCGGATAAGAAAGTGCGAATATTGTGTCTTCAAACGTTACAAGTCTTGTAGTCAGTTATTAGCCTAAACCGTGGATTAGATAAACAGGAAATGTTTATTTTACAATTTTAGTCCATGCTATTGCCATCTATAAAACATGTGTAGTTTCCAAAATTTAGATTTAGTAAAAGGCACAAAAATTAAAATTGGATTTGAGTAATTCCCTGATTTCTTATGCTTCGACAGATTGCCAGATCTCTACGTTAAATATTTAAGTGATATTTAATTTGAACATGCATCGTTTCGTTTTACCTGGGTAACATGACATTAGTCCTGTAAATTCTATCTGCCACATAATAAAATGTATTAGAATTCATTATAAAATTGTTAGTTATATCTATATGAAAGAATTGGAAGAATACTACGACGCTATATAATAAGCAGCAACGTGGCGTAGTTTCGACCCACGAAAAGATCTGATACTCATTGGTAAACAAACTTATCTCATGAAATCGATCCACACGCCGGACACGGTGTGCACCTTCCACTACCACCAACAAAGGGCCATTTGGAGTCGCTCATTCTGAAAGTGGCCTAACTCCATTTATCTTCAAACTGAGATATTGGAAAGTTTTGGTGTCGTTCTGAATTTTCCTGGCACATACGTATAAGATACAAAGGAGTCATAATTGTTTAAGCGTATCTAAGGATGTTAAACCTGAAAGTCCTTGTTAAAATAGTAAGTAAATTATTAAGTAAATAACGCGTGCGTTTCCTTATCAAGAATGGAGTTAAATAAATTTCAAAATTAACAATAATAGACTATACGGTAAAATTCCGAGATGCCCAAGTCCATTCAACATAATTTAAGATGTACTTAAATTGAAAAACAAAACGTCTCGTTTCATAGACAGCTTTGAAGTAATACATCTTTGGTTTGCTTAAAACCAAGCCAAACCCCTAAACTTCTCAAAAATATTCTTCTTCTTTCCTTCATCAGACTTCTTTGCACGCATTCCGACAACCACAATCTTATATTTTCGAAATTTTTTCCTTGGAACAATACCTGGTTTGACTGTACATCTTTCCCTGAATTCGTTTAATCTTCGCACTTTAGATATATGGTCCCACTTCACACTGCACGGCTCAGTTATCTCAATTCAATTGGAAACTTATGTAAAATGTTCCGTATTTTCTCTGAATATAAGCAACCCTAAAGTGCGCTCTACCGCATGCAACCATGGTAACCGAAAAATTTGAAAACGGAGTTAGTCACTTCTAAAATAAACGGTCACTAATGCAAAACCGTAAGCATCAAAGCGCCACCCAACCTTGGTGTACAAATATTTATCAACTCTTAAAACACATTTATCAAATATGCAACAAGGTTGATATTGCAAATGAAATTGGCACAACGAAAAGTCATACACGAAACAAACTAGTATATTTAATAAATGATATTCATTTAATTTTTGTACAATAAACAATAAATATACTGGCAGCTTAAGTTGTTTTGGTTACATACATACACACACAAATTTACAATATAATTTTGATACTTTTTTCGACGATTTTCGATAGCGAATACTGCATCCAAACTAAAAGGATAGAGAGAAACGGAACAAAACGCGAAAAATACCACTAACGGACGAAATATTACCTGTTTTCCATGGCAAGTTTAAAAAGCAAAGAAATAATACATCTTAAAAAAGAATTTACGCTATCCGAAAATGAAGAAATAATTTAAAACAGTTCACAATAAAAATCATAAACTAGATCTACACATAATTATCAGTAAAATGCATCTCACCCAAAACGCAAATCTTATGAACATCATGTTCCTGATTCCATGTCGGACGACGTAACTTTCTACAACTCGATATTATCAATGGTAACATAACGCACATGTTCACCAGAGCAAACATCAACCGACGGCACGCGACAACCGCGGGATCAGAAAATAAAGTCGCTGTGAACATTCTACACCCGATTAATCCGTAATAACACACTATACACGTTTGTTACAAGTAAAACCAAGCGATTGTTGATCAAAATAACGCGATAACCGAATTAAAATCGCGAGAAATGTTAAGAGTCGCGAGCAATGCGTGCCAACCCAACGATAGCCGGCGCGGAACTGAGCACATCGCGCATCTATCAGTGTCGCATGCAAACAAATTGCGCTGCGGCATTTACTGTGACCTTCAGCGTGCACAACTAGCGCCTTAAGTACGCTGTATACTCCACTGCAAAACGGACATCGTAGCGACACCTATAGACCATAAAACACAGTACAACCCTCTTAGCGCAATTTGTTCAAAAGCGAAAAAATAAAAATTTTTAAACATTTGATTCATAACCAAATTAATTATTTTAAAATTATTTAATAAAGGGATAAATAAATATCCCTGTTCTCGATAAATGTGAACAATTTAAAATTGTTAAAATGCAACTTGGCAACTCACTTCCCACAAACTATAAAACAAACCCTTCAAATCTCCTGTTAAGAACTTTTCCAGTGCCATCTCATTCACGACACCACAACTACTGCAACACACATTATACAAAGTGTTACACAAAACAGGAAATCAGGATAAATTATTACACAATGATATTTGTTTCGAAAAGGAATGTCTTCGTGCTTAAGTTTGTACCATTTTTGTACCGCCCCACTCATAAGTAGCTCTTACATTCTAAGAATCCCTGCCTTAAAATTCGCCCTACTTACCTAACCTACAACATTTGTACAATTATGCTAAAAAAACGCATGCGCGCCGATCATTTCATAACCACACGCGCGTGACTGTCAAAATACTCTACAACCACACCGGAGCGCCAACGAATAACAAATAACAAACTGGCTTCCGGTGCGGAAACACGTTGTGTTGGTTGCCTATCTTAACTGATCGCATCAAAGTTAAAAAATAAACGCATTAGAGATATAGATAGACTACTCTGCTTCCGGTTGGACGAGTGACAGCGTGCGTATCACCTCCGCCTTCTGATTGTCGTTGAGTTTCTGGAGGATTTCCACGACTGCATCCAGCGCAACATCAGGACAATCCTAAAAAAACAAAAAATAAATATTTTTAAACGCATTATACAATTTAAAAACAAAACTAACCTCTAAATTATTCCTGATACGTTGTATCAAAGCGTCTTTTTTGACAGCATGCAAATTCCTCGCTACGACTGAATTAGTATTATCAGGTTTCAGCTGGTCTTCTAACCAATCAACAACTGTTTCATTATTCTCCCATTTATAACCCTCCGAAGCACCTTTATCCTCAACAAACCATCGTCGCAGCATGGCTTCACACTGACCTATACCCAATTCAAGATTAGCTTCCAAAAGCTGTGTAATCACACAATCTTGCAGAAGCAACCGACGCATGCGCCAATATAAAATGGAGCGTGATTTCCTCCATGGTACCACATCCAAAATGGTCCCCTTCTCGTGCATCCTCTCCGGTGTATCATGCAGATCCGCAAAGTGCACCGCAACTTGATGATACATCGGAAGTAAATACTTCTCTCTTTCATTAATCTCCTTCTCAACCTCCATCATCTCCGGTGTCTTTTTCCTTTCAGGTGGTTGGGTGATACTCCCTCTTCTTTCAAGTATATCCACACTCGCCTGAGCATTCACCGTCATCATCCTTAGTTTATCATCCAACTGCATTAATTTCGCATCAATCCGATGCATGGTCTTCAACAAATCCTTCTTCCTGTATTTGATCTCAACGATACCTTCAGGTTCAAGCACACCTCCTCTGCTTTCGGGATCCGCGTACATTTCCATGTATCTACTGTTGATGGATGGTTCAACCACAGCCCAAGCCCCACCTCGTAACTCACCATTTGGTGGTATATAGATAATGATGGGTTTCGTGTATTTCCGGAGTCCATCGACAATATAAGCGCCAAATTTCATAATTTGCTCATACATGTCTTTCATCCCGCCTGAAAACCCTCGCCAGTTGGCGAAAATCATCAAAGGAAGATCCTCCCTGCTGAAGTCCTGGATAGCCTGCGCTGTTTTATACGCAGAGTCCGGGAACCACACCTGACCCGCCTGACTGACAGTCTTGGCTTCCGAATCAAGATTAGCGGGATCCGCGGGGAGGTTCAGTTCAACCGTGCGGGTCTCCACAGCAATCACACCTAGCGGTATACCTCCTAATCTAGCTCTACCTGTGACCACAGTCTGTGCCCATGGTTGCATAATCTCCGACCATGAATCTAATCATACACGTAAGTCGTACCTGCTTGCTGCGCCTGGAAGCGCTTCTGCTGGAGGTAATCCTTTGCCAGGTACGGTGTGGATATGGGCAGACCATGGAGATGTCCTTGTTTCTGCCCGTAGGCTTCAAATCTGATGATACCTGTGTCAGGATTCACTAATTCTGTGTACATGTTAATATCTAGGTAATATCCGCTGTCATTAGCAATACAAAGACGGACATTCGTTGTTGGGGAATTCGGAGTTGCGCGGATAATCATCTTGAGTTCCGCTTGCAATACACGCAGCTTCCATAGACGCGGACCATAACGCATTACCATCGACGTGACAGCCTCTTCTATTTTACTGGGATCCATGATAACCGTAGGGATGAAGTTTAAGAATATATGATTACAATCCGTGCGTCGTGATTGCGGATGACTGAAAGCCACTTCAAGCTCATCCATTGCCTCTAACAATACACGCTCACCTTCGTTTTGTAAATACTCAAAACTAGCTTCTTTCGTAATCAAATCAGAATGCCGGATGATCGACCGGATAAAAAAGCGATAATCTGTCACTTCATGCCCCGGGGCGACTTTAGCTTTACCTAAATACAAATGCATCTTCTGATTGGATGTGGGTAGGGCTTCGAGGTTGTACGTGCGCATGCGATTCAACTCCAGTTGGAATGCGCATGCCGGTTCAAGATGGCGATAGATGCGATCTTCTTTATATCCATCCCTCGCGCGGTATGTGAAGAACTTCGGGAATTGCTTGTGTTTCAACGCTGCGAATGTAATCCGGCGAATTCCGCGCGCTTCCAGCTCGCTTTTATGCCTTGCGCAGAAACTGCCGAAGATCTGCGACATGGTGGTATCGTCCGCGTCGCCTTTATCCTTCACACCCACGTGTAGGATATGAATGGGTTCCTGGAGTTTCTCGTCGTCTTGACTACTGCGTTGTCCATCCACAGATAGACTTACATTTATACTTGTGGAATTCGTTCGGGAATCACTTCCGCTTTCCAGCATGTTTAAATCCTTGGCGCTGATTGTTGCAGGGCTGGAGAAGTCTTCAATGAGGTCGAAGATTTCATCCGCGTAGGATTCAAACTGCTGGAAGCTTTCAAACGCCGCCATGCATCCGGTACGTTGGAAAGAGTCGAAGATTTTGACTGTCTCACCGTCTTCTTTGATTGTGTCTAGTTTTATGAGACGATTTGGATGTGATGGAGGTAATAAGAACTAAAAACATAAATTTATAGGTTAATATTAACTTTTAAGAGATAAAAATTGAGGTTATGTATAAAACTAACCTGGAAATGCACGAGGGAAACCTCCGCGCTGAGTTCCTCATGCTGCAGACAAGTAATATCATAACTTGTATACGCACGCCGTACGTAAACCTCCAACGCAGCGTTGCAAACAGCGCGATTCGTATGATAGAAGAAATCATGCAGGATATCAAAAATAGACGTCTCAGAAACAATCAGTTTCTGCAGATTCTCCGGATGGAACTCATGTCCATACATATCTACAGCACTCAAGAATATACTCTCCATTTGATTGTGGCGTAGCTCATACGCAGGTTGATGCGCTGCGATCAACACTTGCCGCGCACGCAGCGCCACTCTCGAATGTTCACTGCGATTCAGAGAAGTTAATTCATTCAACGTCGCGGCTAATTCATCGGTAAGTCCTGGTTCGTTGGACCATAAATGATCGATGAGCATGGTTACCAGGAGATTCTTCTTGGCGACTTGTGAATGTGAGAAGATGGTTGCGGACACCTGCGTCATGTCATCCTTGTGTTTATCGCGCAGCGCAGACACGCATTTATCGTAGTGGCCATGTTGGAATTGACTCTCGACGTTGTAGTATTGGCGGAGGAGGTCGTGCACGGCCGCCTTCATCCTGCCACGGATGCCGTTGCGATAACGCTGGACGAGTTGGACTATTCCTTCGGTTGCCAGGAAGAAATTGTCGCGTTCGGCGCGTTTTTGCATCGAAGCTGCATGGCTATCTATAAAAACAAATAATACACATTTTTAACACTAGATGTCGCTGGCGTAGATATGATTAAAACAAACAATTTTAAGTTATTTTTAATTCTTACCGATAACACTGGCAATCTGCTGGCTGGGAAATTGCGCCAGTACACTAGTAATATTCCTCTCGTAAAGCGACATCAACTTCCGGATCTTCTTTTCAACAGCAGCTGGAATCCTCCCTGAAATACTAGCAATAACCTCCTGTAACTCCAACAACGGCAGAGAAGAATCCCTTAAGGTGGCCATGAATTTCTCAATAACCTCCCTCAAACGCTTCGCATTATAAGGATCCGGCAAACAATATCCCGCCAGAGTATTCTCCAAGATAACCTTGTAAGAATTATGAATATGATTCAACTTTTCCGATGCCAAGGGATGCGATACATCTATATCCGGGAAGGGACTAGTGTACAGCTGTGCTTTAGTCACAAGCGAAGCATCGTCCAATTCAAGCGTGGCAATAATGGCGCCTGCGTCCAACACAGCGCCGGAACGCTTCACATACGAAACGCAACCCGCCTCGCTGGCTGTCACGGTCATAACCATCTTCATAACCTCAATTTCTGCATACGCCTGACCACGATCCACATGTCCACCATCATCAACAAGAAAACCGATGAGTTTACCAGCGGATGGTGAGCGTAACAAGGTGGGATCGTTTTCTTTCTCGAAGATGCACGTCTGGTTGCCTATGACAATCCGGTAGCGGTCAACCTCTTCTTTCATGTACGTCGTGAAAGATGCGCCATCTACCGAGAGGAGAATACCACCATCGCTGAGTCTATGCAGTTCGATTTCCTTGAATGAGCCATTCATGACGAGGAAATACGTATTGGGGCCGGATTTTGTTGCTTGCACTTTATATTTATACCTAATTTATATATAAAACACATTAATAGTTTTATAGGTTATGTTATAGTAATTAATAAGTGACTTACGCGTCATTTATGAGTTCCACATCGACTGTGTTGTTCAAAGTGTTCGAACCTTGAATCTGTCCGCGTTCCAACGACGTTTGAAACTCGTGGAAAGCGGTGGAGATTGTTTTATCTCCGATGTGTAACGCCCCGCAGATGACTCCGAGCATAACATCGGGTTTTTCCGATTGCATTCGCTCGGAAATCAGGATATCCAACCACGCAGTGTCGATGCTATTCTGTTGGAAGCTTTTCGTTTCCAGTAACGTGATGAGATACTCTACAGTTGTCCTAAATATTTTTAAAAATAAATTTATAGGTTATATTAGGTGGGAATTTAGGTTAAAATAATGTGTACTAACCTAAAATCGCCTCGAATTGATAATTCTTTCAAGGCAATGACTAGATTCTCTCTGGCTTGTTCGCGATTCTCGCCCCAGGAGAAACAATGCCCGAATTGTGAGTCTGCAAACTCATGCAGGCCACCACTAGCTGCCACCGAGAAATATCCCCAGACATTTTTCGATGAGCGGAAGTTTAGTTCCTGTACAGTACCCGAACTGGGCTTGAAACCTTCGTCGGGGTTTTCAGAGGTGATACGCGCGGCTATGACATGGCCCCATGGTTGGGGTTTGTGTCGTGGTTGATCGAAATCTATGACTGAGCTGCCCCAAGGTGATTCTCCATATAGAAGGCGGATATCTTTAATGTTATGGAGGGACAAACCCATGGCAATCTAAAACACAAAAAATGCAACCAGTTATGCACCAAAATTACACAACATATTACTAAAAACAGATAGGCAACCAGTTTTACAGCAACCTATAACCTATGCAACCAGTTATACATAAAAATATATACAACCTGTCATACTACATTAACCTCTCATAATAAACTTCCATAAATTATAACTTACTTGAAGTTGTGCTGATGGTAAATTAACATCCGACACCATTTCCGTGCAGGGATGCTCCACCTGCAGACGTGGATTCAACTCCAGGAAATAATAATGCCCTGAAGTATCATACAAATACTCCACAGTACCCGCCGAGACATAACCAACCATTTTCGCCAGACGCACCGCCGCCTTCTCCATATCCTCAAACACAGATGACTTCGCAATGACAGCCGGCGCTTCCTCAATAATCTTCTGATGTCTCCGCTGAATGGAACAATCACGGCCGAAGATCGAGATGGCGTTGCCGTACTGATCAGCGAGCAGCTGCACTTCAAGATGGCGGGCGCACTTGGCAAGTTTCATAACAAAAATCGGCGAGCCAGGAACTTCAGCTTGCACCTAAACGCAAAAATTAATAAATAAATAATTTTAAACAAAAACAAAACTAACCTGTCTGAACGCAGCAGGAAAATCATCCGCATTATCAACTTTCCTGATACCTTTCCCCACCACCTTCCGACGCTTTAATCATCACCGGAAAGCCGATCTTCTGCGCAGCCGCAACACCCTGCTCCGCCGAATGCACACAACCTCTCGCAAACAACTCCGAAGAGATCTTAATCTTCTTCCCGCTATACTGCGCCTTCAACTCAGACCCACTCCACGGTAGCGTAGGAATATCCGCGGTTTGCGCAACAATCGACGAGGCGATTTTATCCCCCAGCGCCCACATGGCTTTCTCCGGCGGGCCAATGAACGCAATATTATTTTTATGCAACAATTCAGGCAGTTTTGGATTCTCAGACGCATGACCCCAACCGGCCCACACCGCCTGCACCTGACATCTAATGGCGATGTCGATAATCAACTCGACATTCGCATAGTTATTATTATTAGTACCACCCGGGACTGGGACATAATGATCCGCCATTTTGATGTACTCCGCATTGGCTTTGAGGTCTTCCGGTGTCACCATGACGACGAAACGCACAGCGCGTTCGTTTTTGAACATCTCATACGACCAGCGACGCACAGATCGCATGCATTTCACGGCGGCGATGCCATTGTTAGCGATTAGAACCTTAAACAAATAGAAATTTATACGTTAGATGATGGTTTTGGCAGGTAAATGTAATTTTTCGCGTGTAATTGCCATTAGCGCTCGTAATTACATGCGATTATCGTTGTGACTGACCTTGTTAATGACCTTCGTGCCGCCGAAGCGGCGCACGAACTCTTCGGGCGTCGCCACTGTGAAATCCTTCTCCTGTAGGCGGTTCGGCATGATGACGGTGCCTTGCGACATGCTCGGCCTAGAAAAACAACCAGACATTACAAAATTATGCATTAAACATTAGAAAATATTACATAATGACATTTTTTTATTTTTTACTTAAATGTCAAAAATTGTTATGCAACCAGTTTTACATCATATACAACATAGGCAACCCATTATACACATTTTTTCTATTTTCTATAGATTCTTACGTTAATGAAACACCCGGTGTAAGTAACCTTCCCTGTTGAATCATCCAGGACAGCCGCCCCCCGTTGTCTTCCTCGCGAGGACGGCCATTATCCTCCTCAACAAGTTGATGCAAACCACCACCGACGCCATCCTCAAGCGCTTCTTCCGCCGTGGGTGTAACAGTAATATTAATATTCTCGCAGTCGAGTAACGTCGCCTCGTCGCCGATGACGAAGCGTTTACTATTGCGGCGATTCAATTGTTTCGACATGGCAACCACCAATAACACGACGCACTGTTTTTTTTTCTTCTTTCTTTCAATCAAAGAGTACAACAACCGCTCGCGTTCGCAGCCACGCACGAAATGCGCGCACGCCGAAATTCACCTGCTGCACACACACTACACGCGCCAGCGATGTGCGAAGGTGAAAGTCGACAGACTAACTGCTGCCAATAAACGTCGCCATTGCAAATAAATCAATCAATCAAGCGATGAACGATTGTAAGTAAGTAATTTGAAAACGTGTTGGCCATTTTGAATGCGTACTACAGCGAGAAGTTTGTTGACGTTGCTATGGCAACAATCGTATGATCACGATTTGCGACGCGCTCATTGGTCCGCACGATTTCTACACACCGTCATCCTCAGGAAGCGTTTTTCTTACGATTCCGCTGCACATCTAACCGGTTTCCGCAGCACAAATTACACTAATCACCATTAGCAGCTAAAACAACACCTGATAACATTCCGGTGTAGTTTTAATTTTTAATTCCTGCGATAACTACAACACACGCAGTCAAATAACAACGTGTAGTTTATTATTGGCACAATGCCATTATGTATTACATGTTACACATTACACATCGCACTCCACACTAACTACAACCGGATTATTTCATTGTTTTACGCGCAGCAGTAAATGATTTTCGTGTCTTCAAGGTTATACACTTGACACCTAACACCGCACACGCAAGTTTAAAGTGTGTTGCGACTATAGGCAACCCAAGTTACACCACACCTCATATTATTTCAATAAACCGAGTGTTTCGCGAATATTTTTGTGTTTTATTATTAAATTATATTGAAACGCGTTGATGAGATGTTTATTTAGCAAGCGTGGATGGAAACTAATCGATTCCGCTCGGTGTGCGCGCATAAATACCATTTTTACCGACGCGACGCGAAATAAAACAATCGAATGTGAAACTTGTTTGGGTTTGCGACGCCGAAATTCACCTGCTGCACACACACTACACGCGCCAGCGATGTGCGAAGGTGAAAGTCGACAGACTAACTGCTGCCAATAAACGTCGCCATTGCAAATAAATCAATCAATCAAGCCATGAACGATTACAACGCGAGTAAGTGAGTAATTTGAAAACGTGTTGGCCATTTTGAATGCGTACTACACCCGAGAAGTTTGTTGACGTTGCTATGGCAACAATCGTATGATCAGAATATACAGCGCGCTGATTGGTCCGCACGATTTCAACACACCGTCATCCTCAGGAAGCGTTTTTCTTACGATTCCGCTGCACATCTAACCGGTTTCCGCAGCACAAATTACACTAATCACCATTAGCAGCCAAAACAACACCTGATAACATTCCGGTGTAGTTTTAGTTTTTAATTCTTGCGATAACTACAACACACACAGTCTAACAACAACGTGTAGTTTATTATTGGCACAATGCCATTATATATTACATGTTACACATTACACATCGCACTCTACACTAACTACACCCGGATTATTTCATTGTTTTACGCGCAGCAGTAAATGATTTTTGTCTTCAAGGTTATACACTTGACACCTAACACCGGACACGCAAGTTTAAAGTGTGTTGCGACTATAGGCAACCCAAGTTACACCACACCTCATATTATTTCAATAAACCGAGTGTTTCGCGAATATTTTCGTGTTTTATTATTAAATTATATTGAAACGCGTTGATGAGATGTTTATTTAGCAAGCGTGGATGGAAACTAATCGATTCCGCTCGGTGTGCGCGCATAAATACCATTTTTACCGACGCGACGCGAAATAAAACAATCGAATGTGAAACTTGTTTGGGTTTGCGCATGACGTCAATCATTTAATTTCCGCTCTTGGTTCATTTTCTCATCACGCACATGAAACAATCAAACACAAAATAAATAATAATTTTTTACCTAATCGATTGCTTTTTGCGTGCGCGCAGCTCCTTTTGAATGGTGCTCATGGCGTCCATTTTGTCTTCCTCCTCGCCCCGATCGTAATCCTGACGCGTTCGCTCGTCAGCGGAAGAAGCGACTGACATTGTCGGCGGAAATAGCACGCGGCGCGCAGTCGAGAAGAAAATAAGGCGCGACGCGACGCAAACAAACAAAGAAATAAACAAAAACCGAATATACCGGTTTGGCGGTTGTTGATCGTCGCGTGTGTGCAGAGACACGGATCACACCATACGCACACGGATCGAGTGTGTGTGGACGTTTAAGAGAGGACGCGTAACGTGTGATTGCACGTTGATAGATTGATAGCGCAGATGATCGTGTTGCCAAAACAGCGCGCGTCAGGTCATGTAAGGATTATGTAATACGCTCGGGTGTTATCAATTCGGCATGCGTGCATCACGCGAGTGAGAGAGTTTTTTGTTGTTATCAACAGGTTTAGGATTTAATGGCGAGTACGTATTCAATGTCGAATCGATAGTGGAGTGATATCACTGTATATTGGGTTGAGTTGCGCTTGGTAATAATCGTGATGGCGGCGTGGTGAGAAAAGAGAGTATTTTGGGTTGCCTATGGTTGAAATTGTAAGAAGTAGGTGGTTTTTTGGTGTCTTAAAATTTGCAATAATTTTGGTATTGTTAAAGATAAATAATCGTGTGGTATATCAAACGATAGGTAATTTTATAATGCGTAGAATGGTGCTTATTTCATCATTATATGATTATTTTGTCAGAAGATATTGACAAGTTACGTTGAAAATTTGGATTTTTTTGATTTTTTTTTCGAATTTTTGCGAATAAAATCTTTGGAATTATTGATAATTAATCAAGTGACATATCAAACGATAGGTATTTTGAATACGGATAAATTAAAACTTATTTCAAGACTGTGCGATAAATATGTCAAAAGATATTAACAAATTTCGACAGAAACTTTTGCAAATTTTCAATTTTTTTCCCGAATTTTTGCGAATAAAATCTTTGAAATTATTGAAAGTTAACGAAGTGGCATATCAAACGATAGGTCTTTTCATTGCGCACCAAATAAAGCTTATTTCACGATGATTCGATAATTAAGTCAAAAGATATAAATTAATTTCGAAATTTTGACATTTCTGCATTTTTTCTGATTTTTTGCAAATAAAACCATTAAAATTATTGAAAATTAGTAAAATCGCATATCAAACGATAGATCTTTTCATTGCGCATCACATAAAACTTACTTCATGATTATACAATAATTACATCAAAAGATATCAACAAAAAACTTCAAAAATTTAAATTTTTTTCTAAAATTTTTTACTATTTTCACGAATAAAATCTTCAAAATTATTCTTAAATACCCATGTTGCATATCATGCGATACCTAATCAAGTACCCCACCTACTTTTACTAATTTCAACCATTTTAACAAATTCCACCGAGTGTTATAATAAAAATTATAAAAAAACTCACTTCAATGTGCGTCTTTTCCGATCCAACTCCTGTTGCTGATCCCTATTCAACCCTTTGCCATCAGACGGCGCCGCTGGCGGTGGATTCTCCCCAATACCATTATGCGGAAAGACATCCTCCGACTCTTCACGGTGTTGCTCCTCCCCCAACGTCCATTGCACCGGTGTGGCAGCCATCTCTTTTTCTGCTTCGCTAATATCCTCAATGAGCACAAAATCGTCACTTTCTTCGGACTTTTGCGTGCACAGAGATTCCGACTCCTCTAAATCTACAAAAAATAATCAATTTATAATTAAAATTAAAAAATTAAAACCACACTCGCGTGTTTATATTACAACTGCATAATAAAATTATGCAACCAAATAATCAGTGGAAATGTCGATTAAAGCGGATTCTACGCGTTTTAAGGTGAGCTACGTCTGCAGGGTCAAGGACAACCGCAGGACAACTACGTTCGTATATTAAACAATTGATTTCCATGCAAATATTATACAAATCCACCTGGGAACCTGGGAAATTTTACTTTTGCGTGTAAATTAACAAATATTTACTTATATTTACTTACTTGAGTTAATCTGCGCCGTTGTTACCGTTAATCCGTCCTCTTCCGTTGTATTACCATCCGCCACGGCTTTCCTCTCAGCGTTCCGCCTTGCCTTCCGGCTGCTGTTCTTCTTCGACTTCCCAATTTCGTCCACAGCTGGCTGCGCGAACCACCAGACGAATATGCGGCGCAAGAAGACGCAGAGTGCACACGCCGCGAGCACCTCCAACATAAATCACCACCCTCTACAAGTGAAAAGCACACACACCACTGTTAATAATTTAATTTTTATAATTTTATTTATTTTTTTTGTTTTGTGTGATTTGTGCTTCGACTGCGACAGTGTCCGAACGACTGGAAAGCGCGGCGCGCACCACGGATTATATTCGATGCGTAGCAACGCTCGCATAAAAAAGCACAAATGATAACAGCGGCGAGTGGCATAGTGGCATGCCGTCGCATCGGATTAGCTATTAGATAATCACGCCGCGGACACTGATGCCCGCTAATACCCCACGAAACAACAACATGCATTTTGATACATTTACATGTATCGAGTGATTAGAGTTAATATTTGATCGGATTTATCACCTTCTACTATAATGACACCTAATTATTGAGTTGTGTAAGTATTAAGTATAAATTACGCATCAATTAGAACTTATTTTATGATTGTACGATGGTTATGACCAAAGATATTAAGAAATTTGTAAGAAATTTTGAAATTTTTAATGTTTTTCTTCGAATTTTTGCGAATAAAATCTTGGAAATTATTGAAAATTATAGAAGTGATATATCATATGATAGGTCTTTTAATTGTGCACAAAATATAATTTATTTCATGATTATATGATAATTTAGTCAAAAGATATCAACAAATTTGGAAATTTTGACATTTCGTATGTTTTTCAGAATTTTTGCAAATAAAACCATTAAATTTATTGAAAATTAGTCAAGTCGCATATCAAACGATAGATCTTTTTATTAAACATCGACTAAAACTTACTTCATGATTATACAATAATTATGTCAAAAGATATTAACAAATTTCAACAAAAATTTCGAAATTTTTAATATTTTTATTAGATTTTTTGCGAATAAAATCTTTAAAATTATTGAGAATTAGTTAAGTGACATATCAGACAAAAGGTCTTTTAATTGCGCACCAAATAAAACTTATTTCACAATTATCTGATAATTTAATCAAATATTATTAATAAATTCTTAAAATGTTATCCGAAATTTTGTGTATTTTAACACTTTAATCTTATAAATATTAAGTGCAAACCTTGGTTATGTTGAGTTTAAGTGTTCCTGTGTATGATAGGCAACCAAATGTGCACTGACTATGAATACGCTTGGAATAAATAAATGGATAAGTTTGACCGCGTGTGTGCAGCGTGTCCGGCGTGTAGAGTACTCGTAATTGCAGCATCGCCTGTTGCTCCTCGACCAATCGCCTCATCGTGCGATGATCGATGCGCAGAGTAAGTAAGTAAGTACGAGCAGCAAGAGCAGTGAACAAATAAATCCGACTTGCGGCTGACAAAGGAAGTGATGATTATGTTGAAACGGTTTACGGATGAGTTAAAGAGACAGCGCGTCGTCGAATGTCAAGGCGAGTGCAATTACACGCACCTTTCATACGTATTGTTATGAACTATTTGTTTAAGCCATAAATTAGCAAGGATAAATTTTATTATATGAAAAAGTTCTTAGTTTTGTATGATTAAAATGCGTAAAAATTTTAAAAGTGCATAAAGTTGCATATAGTTTAGTATTTTTTGTAATTTTTTGTTATAAAACCGGAATTATTTATGATAATTACTCATATGGCACATCAAATTATAGATATTTTAATAAAGCATTTATATGTTTTTGTTTCAAGTCGATAGAGTTCTTATTTTAAAAATTATTGTAAAAATGAGTTGAAAATAACGCATTTTTGCGATTTTTTGCAGTTTTTTGATAATAAAAACAAAACTATTATTGATAATTATTCATGTCACATATCAAATTATAGTTATTTTAATAATACATCTACTCCCTTTTGTTTCATGTCTCTAAAGTTATTATTTGAAGAGTTATTGCAAAATTATTAAGAAAATAATGCAATTTTGCGCATTTTTCTAACAATAACAGCTAAACTATTAGAGATTATTAATTAAATCATATATTATATGATAGTACTTTAAATACTACATCAAAATATGTTTATTTCACCCCTTTACAGCAATTTAATCAAAAGTTATTGTAAAAATTATCCGAAAACAACGCAATTTTCATCATTTTTTCACATTTTCTCATCAATAAATGCTAAACTACTAAAAATTATTAATTAAGTATTATATTATATGATAACCCCTTTCATACTACACCAAAATAGGTTAATTTCACCCCGCAAAACTAATTTAATCAAAAGTTATAACAAAAAAACTACTAAAAACACTACTTTTCATGCTTTTCCGCATTTTTTCTCAATAAAAACTAAACCATTTTCACCAATCAAACAAATCTTACATAAAATTACACCTCTTTTAATACCCCACCCACCACTTTTAATTCCACCCCTCTAAACTAATCTAAACTAATAATATCCTTAAAAAAACTTACGTAAAATCCACCTAGATATATATCACCACTCGCCGTGAGCGCCGTCGTCGTTCTGTTTTAATTAAAATGATTAAACGCGTGGCGCGCCGCACGAAACGCATTATCTCGCATGTTAAATAATATCTCCTATATTAATATGCATCATCATTAAAAACCGTTGATGAATTTAAATTTAAGAATTACACCCGACGACCGACGCCGCCGACGAGCGACACACACGCGGAAATACAATGGACAATGCGCGTAAAGTGACCAAGCATGTTTTAATTAATTATGCAAATGAACATTTCCTACCATGTGTAACCAACACAACTCAAAAACTAAAAATAAAAATTTTAAACTTAAAAAACCTACGAAATTTTATTGCCACACTCAGTATATACTATACTCGTGCCAGTCACACTAGGCAACCCACCATACACATTTTACTACACCGTGAATGCCCTACTAACCTATGACACTTACAATTTGTTTAATTTTGTGAATTAAACAATAATACAAAGAATAAAATGCATTACTCACTGTTCAGTAGTAGATTATTGAAGAAATCCTTCGTTTTATGTTTTTATCCAACATATCACACACAATTGATGCTTATTTCTGTCATTGTCATCAATTGTCATCCCGAACATGACAAAATCCTTGTCGAAACTTGTGTCCCCATTAGTATTACCCACTAAAACAAACAAATAAATTATTATCACACCATATTTACCACACAATCATTAAAAAAACCTTAAATTTGAAGTTTTTCACTAAAATCACTTAAAATCTCACATTTTCACAACAAAATCAATGAATATTTACATCTGAATGTTTATAGTTTGATTTTTTTAAAGAGAAACAAGTGTAGTAGACAATATGATCGTAGAATTTGATGTGTTTTTATGCGTCGCAGCGCGTGGTATGCAAATGATGCGAATGATGCAAACTATGCACGCGATCAGCTGTTGTAAGCCGCACCGTTGCAAGCAGCCAATGACACAGCATCAAAACACTACAACTACAACAACAATACTCACACTACATGAAAATACACACTACAAGTTGAAATATTTTAAAGAAAATGCACAATTATCGCTAATGATGTGTATTTTCAGTGTTTTTACTTAAAAATACATCGATTTTTTGATAATTTTGCGTGTTTTTCATGCGTTTTGCGCGTAATTAGTTTATGCACTTATTGTGCCAGTTGATGCGCACTGAGTACTGACCGGAATGCCCGGAGTACGGATTGAAATATACGAATACCGTAAGTTTCGCGTTGAGTTGGAAATTCTTGCGAATTATCACTAAAAACACTCGCTGTGCTCAATAATTTCAGTTTAAATGTTTAAAAATGTATAATAATTTAATGTTTTGTTGAAATTTGACAAGTCAGGCAATAAAATATCGAAATTTAGCGTTTTTTTAGGCTGAAATTAATGGGATAATAAATTGTTAACAGCTGGTTGATAAAATGTGTCAACTGCACGTAAAAAGTTCAAAACAAGAACTAAAACGCTGGTTTTATTGTTTTTGAGTGGCAGAGTATTAAAGTGATCATGAAAGTTAAAATGTTACAATGTTACAAATCGTAATTATCCAATTATTCTGCTCTTATTCCTTGAGGTGCGATTTTTTATGAGTTTTTGATGGAATTAGTGCGAATTTTATCGCGTTATGATAGTTTCTATTGAAATTTAACTTGTAAATTAATATTTTTTTCAAAAAATGAATAAAAATCTTGTTGAGTATGTTTATTTTAATGAATTTATGGATAATTTTTATGAATTTTAATTTAATACGTGGATTATTCTGTTATTTTGAAGAAATTTCTCCAAATTATGCTTCCACATGCATGGTTATTAAGTTAATGGCGATTTTTACGGTATTTTTTGCTGTTTTTTTCGTATTTTACGTTAGATACTTATTGTAATCTTTAACAATTTCGTTATTTTATATTTTTTATAACTTACACGCATGCGATCTAAAAAAATGCGTACGCAAATACGATTTATTAATATTAATATTTATTTTTATAAAAAAGAAGAATAATTACTAAAAATGCCGGAAATTTGTACAAGAGTGTACATAACTTCCCCCACCACTTTTTGCGGGTTGTTTATAAGTTAAAAGGGTTAACGCAAAGTAAACGCAGTATTAATTCATGCAGAAAGCAATGTTTATAGCAATAAACGTTAAAATGTTTGAAAATTATTTTAATATAAGTGAAAATGCGCGTAATTATTATTAATCGCCATCAAGTTTCACTTCTTTCACTTCGGTGTCCGCGTTCGCTCCGCATTCATGTGATTTAAATCTTCTCGCGTTAAAATCCGCCGGCTTTTGTTGTCATTCTGCGTCTGAATTTAATTTCCAGCGATCACAACGTTTAAACGATTAGTAAAACAAACATACCGAGTGTTCAAAATAAAAAAATAATCATTACCACTTTGGTACCACTTTAGTTGGTTTATATTAATTCCCAATGATTAACAATGAAAAATATTTTCATTTTTAGAAATTGACCCGTGAAACATTAAACAAAATTGTCTAGAAATTACTAGTGCACTTTTAGTAAGGATAAAATTGATTATCACTTAAATTTCAACAATTTTTCAATTATTTCAATAAAAATTTCATTAAATTTTATGTAATTTTTACCAAAATCGTGATTTTACGGTTAAAATCAACTTTTTCTCTAGCATTTTTCGGCTTAAAATGAATTAGTATTGTCACATAAGCCTATTAAATTCATATAGCCACGTGCGACAATACTATTAATACCAGAATAAGCATTAGTATTGTCACATATGCCTATTGAAATCATACGACCACAAGCGACAATACTAATCATATACAACCAATAAAACCCAACAAAACACTTAAATTCTTATTTTTACCCTCATTTCTACCCTGTATAATCCTGAAACACCTTGTATCCACCCAACGATAAATACCGTTTATCAAAATTATGCGCATGGCAAAACAACAACAAATATTTCATTCATTCCTGCATTCTTTTCATCTTTATTCATCAGTCTACCCTGTATATACACCGAAAACCAGTCATAACCTAACCAACCAACAATTCTCATCCAAACAATACTATCCACAGCGTATAATCATCATCATTCATACCATAGACTATGAATATAAAGATGAACAAGTTTGTGTGCGTTTGTGTCTGGTAGAAATGTCAAGAGCGCGTTAACTGGATCATGACATGTTGGATGCGCGACGCGCGCACGTTATCAATTTCATATGCGACCAACCGCACTAACAACACATACAGGTAGAAGGAAGGAAGAAGACGCGAAATGCAAAAATAGAAAAAAATAAAACAAGAGAAAACGTTTAGCGCACCAAGGAAGCAATAGAAATACAAAACACAAACGAAAAAAAACGCAAGCCATAGACACAGACATGCAATGCGCGGGTAGTGCGGCAGAAAACAATCACGCTCTGTTTCTGTCATTAGACATTAACCGTCGTTTATATCCCCTTCTTGGTGACAGTAAACAATAGCAGCCGAGGAGCGAATTTAGTGGTGAATGTCGCAAGAAACGAATCAGTTTTGTGATAACTTTCAATCGACCAACAACAAAAAAACTAAAAAAATAAAATTTGCTCAAAATAAAAAATTAAAAATTTAAAAATGGCGTCAATTATTATTATTAAACATAGTGTACTAACATTAATATTAATAATGTGTGCAATGGCGACTGGTACGAAACAAGTCATCGACATCTTCACAAACTATCCAAACACGCAGGAAGTCTTGAAGGATTACAATAGACTATTAGAAAGTCGACATTTGGATGTAAATCCACCAGACTCGTCGGAATTTCTAACCAAAACACTCAAAATGAACACCCAACCGGAAGTAGGAAATATACCAAGGACTATCACGGCCAAAGCAAGCACACAAATTAATTTCGACACCAGAAAACAAGAAAAACACAAAGAAAAAGAAAAAAGAGATGATTATTACGGTTACCAGAGCGGCCATTTTGATAGCGCTGACGATAACTACTGGAACCACTTCCACGACTATACTAATCACGAAAACACCGAAAATATTAACTCCGATGATGTGCTAGAGTCAGAATATGGAACTTTTGAATCAACACATCAAAATACAGAAAATTATCAAAATAATTTCGATTTACAAGCGCAGGCATCGATAAATCACGTGTCTAACCCCACAAATCTACTAGATCTTAACAATTTTATGGAAATTGTATCACATAGACCCTCATTTTATACAGGGTCTTCCCTAAGTCCACACAGTGGTAACAGAAGAAATAAAACAATAATCCTACCGCCTGATTACGTTGATTTCACCATCGATGAAGATAAACACGATGACCTTGAGAGTGATTTCGGTGAAATTGTCTCCACGACCATAGATAAACATAAAAAACGCAAAGGTAACGTCAAAAGAATCCCA
This sequence comes from Dalotia coriaria, assembly GCF_025399875.1. Taxonomy (NCBI): domain Eukaryota; kingdom Metazoa; phylum Arthropoda; class Insecta; order Coleoptera; family Staphylinidae; genus Dalotia; species Dalotia coriaria. The sequence continues at coordinate 5,440,792 of NW_027045444.1, read as the reverse complement.
AAACCTTCCAAACCAACACAAAATAATAAAATAAATAAACATCATGTGGGTAAACTATCAGCTGAGATTAATCGTACCGGAGATAAATTAAAAGTGACCAATTTAATTCGTAAATATTTGATTAAAATGCGAAATAATACGCGGAATGCGAATAATAGAAGAAACAGGAAACAGAATGGTAATAATGTGAATGATAGGACCTTTAATTGGTTGGGAGGTGATGAGAAAAGACGGAATTACAAACCTCGGTGAAGCTGCATGAGGGATCTGAGAAGTTCCTCTTGGGGCATGATTACGGGCCGTTGGAGACTATAAAGAACAAAACAAAACACATCGCTAATAAGTTTCTGAGCTTGTTTACCGTGATACAATTCGCGAATTTCAAGTGTCAGGCGAATTCGGCGGTGAGTCAATATGAGGGCACTTGTTATTTGGCTTCGGAGTGCGCGGAGAGGAATGGAGTCGCTATGGGGATGTGTGCGGAGGGACATGGCGTCTGTTGTGTTTGTAAGTAATTACATAACCTGTTTTTTGCTTCTATTTTTTTTCATGAAAACATGAAATATGCACTTTAGTCATGGTCGTGACTAAAGTATTTTAGCCACGGGGTGGAGTTTGCGCCTGCGTATATACCTACGGAGTATTGGGTAGCTAAACATGAAAAGTGCACTTTAGTCACGGTCGTGACTAAAATACTTTAGTCACAGAATTGAGTTTAGAATACAAAATTGAAACACAAAATTGAAAACTCAACGTGGAAATAAAGTGAAAGTAGAAAAACAACGCTAGACGTTATTAAAGTGTCACTTAGCGCACTTGTTATCTAATATTCTTAACTTTTTACTATTTTTTTAATTTTTTAAATGTATTTTCAGTCCGTGGAACTTGTGGAGGCGTAGGATCAAACAATTGCACCTATTTCGAGTCCCCAGGATACCCGAATTATTTCCCGCAAGATGGCGGCGTGGTTGTCCCCACGTCAACCACATCCAACCCTTTAACTCCAGATCCACGTTTCCCTAGCCTACAATTCTTAACTGTTGAGAGTCGCCAATCCGAAACAGCAAATGCATTATCCTGTATTTTCCGTGTTTATAAATCATCAGATAACGTGAGACAAATGCGCATCGATTTTATTGACTTGGAATTATCCGGACCGACGAATGGTGTTTGCGTGAATGAGTCACTGATTATCAGTGGCAGTGGATTAACCAGTGGCGTGCCTCCTATATGTGGATACAACACAGGCCAACATGGTATTACAACATAACCTATTTTCTACGCTTTTAACCTTAATTTAACCTTAAAATATTTAAAATTTTTGTTTTTAGTGCTTGTGGATGTTAGTAATCTATCCGGACCTCTACAACTCGCTGTGCTGGCTAATGTAGTAAACCGCAAGCGTTATAAAATAAGAATATGTCAATATACAGACGGATGTAGCGGTTTGATGAATTGTCTACAGTCATATTCGGGCGTGACTGGCACAATTCAAAGTTTTAATTATGATCAAGCAGCGACATTGAGTAGAAGCATGCCTGGGTATTTTGTAAGTATTTTTATTATGCCATGAAATTTTTTGTCACACTCGGTATATTTTTTCATTTTTCATATTGTTCTAGAACAATCTGAACTATGCAATTTGCATACGACGCCAGCCTGGATACTGTTCGATTACATACACGAATATAGGCCCCAATGGAGTTGTATACCCTTTTCAGCTTCGTAATTTCGATGATGGTAGTTATGATTATGTGTAATTTGAGAATGAAAATTTACTTTACCTATTTTTTCAAGATGGCAGCCTGACGGTGCCGGCCGGCCAAGCCGGTGCTGGCGTGATTAACTGCCCGGATGATTACATCGTCGTGAATGGTATACGGCTCTGCGGTGATCGTCTCAACGATGGTTCTCTCATTGATGACTTCTCTGCCAACGCTCCAGTCACTGGTGATTACTTTTTTCATTGTTTAATCACTGATTATTAAATACGCGTCTGACTGTTACAACGGTTTGAATTCAAATGAACGCGCAGGGAACGCGTGAAATTCAAGATGGTTGCGCTTGTTGATTCCGTTGCCATGGGCAACGCGCGGTTGCTATGGGTGATTTTTATTCGTGTATCATCGGAAATTTTCGTTACACCCGCGAAATTTAAATTTATGTCAAATGTTTAATTTGTAAAACTGTAATTTATTCACTTACTATTGATTATTTTGTTGTTTATTTGTTTATTTTGTAGATACAAGCGGTGGTCCGATCATAATCCCGGTGAGAACGAACGCAGCGAGTACCGGTCGTGGATTCAAGCTGTTCTACACACAAAATCCTTGCTCGACGAGCGGAGGATCAGCCGGCACACCAGATCCACGTATTTAAACAGTTTTCACTATAAATCACAATGCAATTCGGCTTGGAACACAGTAAAAACTTGAAAAAACAACGGAACGAAATGTACACTCAACGGTTAGGGCAACGGTTAGTGTACAGTAGCAGGCAAAACAGTTTGCATGCTGCCAACCTCAGGAAACCAAAAAATTCAAACAGAAAAACAAATATTTATTGTTATTTATGTTAAAATACGTTTTATTTATGTGTTATATATTTATAAATTGCTTACATTTAATTTTGTTTTGTTTCAATGTGTAGAAATGCCATTAAAATGATAAAAATAAATTTAATTATTAAAACCTAACTATAGGCAACCATATATACACCTTTAAAAGAGAAAATTATGATTTATTTAATTATTGACTTAAAATCATTGAATTTAACGTTTAAATCATTAAATTTTAAAGAAATAACAATAAATTAATATTATTTAATCATTATAACGCATGTTTATGTAAATTTTAGCTCTGGAATGACGCAAAAAGCTTAAAATGTTATCAATTTAAACAAATATTGACTTTTTTACAAATTTACATATAAAATCGTTGTTTTAAATGTTTTAAAACATTTTAAAAGTGTTTTGAGTACCAAAAGAGTTACTTAATACACCATGAAGCTTATATTATTATTTGCAGTACTATTTATCGGAGTTTTATTGATTTCCGGTGAGTAAATTAAAATTTTCATCATTTTGTTGCTAATTTTATTAATTACAGACGTATCAGCTGGAAGATATAATGTCCCGCAGAAGGAAAACATTGTCAAACTCATGGATGCCATATTCCGTAAGTTTCACTGCTTAATTCCAACAATTTCCTTAAAAATTTCAACGTTTTTTGTTGTTTTAGCGAAATTTTTGCATCCAAGAGCCCCAAGAATAAAACACAAGTAATCCAAGGTCAAAACCGATTGAAATCAAACACTTCCGCTTGTTTATTGTTAATGAAACATGTCTTTATTGATTTATCTGTTAATATTCTCTTAGTCGATTAAAAATACTTCATTTTTACACAATTACCACGCCTGAATACACGAAATCACAGTTTTTTCTTCTTGAAACGCGTGTAGATCAATATTTACACAAAGCACGCGTTTTTCAGCGTCTGCAGCTTGTGTAAACAGATGAGACACGTTGTAAATGTACGTATGATACAATAAATCACAATAAAAACATTGAAAATCTCTAAAACATTCGCTAAGTTACGTTTTATCTCACTCATGTGGTATATATTCACAAATTTCGCTTAAAAGTACGTTTGTAACATGGTTAGCAAAGCATTTCGTATGTGTTTAGCTGTTTGGGCTTAGTTTATAATGTTTTACAACGTTTTACAAAGTTTTTAGGTTTTAGTTTGTATGTTAAGTGAAGTTTAACGGTCTGAAACATGTTTTTTGTTAGTTTTTTATGAATTACTCGAAAAGTAAACAAGATAGAACAATTTTCTTTTCAGATATTGATTTGTTATTAAATTATGAAGATATTTATGAAAAAATAAAGTTGAAAACTTGTTTTGTTTAAAAGTTATAAACAAAAAACTAAAATTTTCATAGTTTAACTTTGTTTTGTTGATAAATTATTAAATAAAAACATTTATCGTGATTTGTTAATACAATTAGTTGTAAAATTTAATTGTTAATCAATACCTGAAAAGATCATGTCTCTATCTCTTATAGTTTTCGAGTAATCATCAAAAAACTTCATCAAAACACAATTTCTGGTTTGGCACAAGATATGTCAATACGTGCAACTGGTTGCATACGTTAAAATGTCGAAACGTCAAAACATGATTGTCCAATATGCATACAGGGCGTGCACATAACATTTAACATCGTTTTAAGTGATTGTAGTCATCAGAATGACATTCGGCATGCAGTCGAGTCGCACCAGAGGGCAGATCGGTCACCACACTTTGAATCTGGGTCATAAGCGGCTGGCGCCACGCACACGCCGCATATTCTCCAGCTTACGCTCCAAAATGGCGGACGGGATCACTGCGCATAGCAATAACGCCGCCATTAGGTAGAGTTTCAACCAGGTGCAGACGTATCCATGGAATGCGAACGCCATTGCGATGCCCAGGAAGCGAAATGTGATGCAATGCGCAAATGGCGCTTCCCAGTTGTCCGTGTAGATGCTTGTCAACAATGCTAACATAACCACAATTATTTACTATTATTTTGAGTATTTTGGGTGTGTTTTGGGACTTACTGAAGTTCATCATCTCCCAAACGGCGTTGCAGACGCCCCATGCGGCGCTGATGACGTAAAACAGGGCGGGGTCATCGCCCAATGGCTTCCAGAGGAGTTGGACCATGAGAAGACATGCGTGGAAGGCGAAACCAACAACTAGGGTTTAAGTTAGGTTAGAATATTGATGAATATTTAGTGATTTTTGTTTTTTACTTACAAATTACGTAATAGCGCCGTATCGTCCGTAAGAGCATACTTAGGGTGCAGGCAGCTATGGATTGAAGGAGACCCATTGATAGGAAGACCAAATTTAGACGGTGGAGGCCCAGGGTGCAGACGACGTAAAACTGGAAGCATAAATTTATCATAAAACAGGTTTTAGGGAGTTAAAATTAAATTTTTTTTTGTTGCAACTTTGATATCAAATATCTCTTAAAGTATAAGGGCTAGAAAGATGAAATTTTGGTATAGTATATTTTGATTATTTGTCTTTTAAATTATTTTTACAAAATTTAAAAATTTAAATTTTAAGTATAGTTTTTAAAGGTTTTAAAAATTTAAGTCAAATTGTACCTAAAAATATTGATATCAACTTTGAAAGAGTATAACTCTGAACACCCTATATATATTTACATGAAATTTTGGTTATAAATAGTTCAACTAATCCTTTATCAGATACCATTAAAATATTTTAAAAATTTTGATTATAACTAACCTCCTTTAAAATTTGAAAATTTTTAGTTCAATTTTTAAAAATTCTCATAGCAAAACTAAACTTTAAAGTCCTGTAACTCCCTTATCCTTTTTTCAAACACCTTCAAATTTTCACAAAATAAACCTTAGTTAATCGTCTACAAAACCCACTTTTTAAAATTTTAAATTCCTTCATTTTTCATGCCCATATTCTAAATTTAAAATATATCACACCATTGACTTAAAATAATTAATGGTAACTTTGAAAGCTTATAACTCGGAACACCCTGTATATATTTACACAAAATTTTGGTTATATATAGTTTAACTAATACTTTATCACATACCATCAAAATATTTTAAAAATTTTGGTTATAAATAACCTCCTTTGAGTTTTGAAAATTTTATGTTCAATTTTTAAAAAATTTCATAGCAAAACTAAACTTTAAAGCCCTGTAACTCCGTTATCCTTTTCCGAATAACCTTCAAATTTTCACAAAATATACCTCATTTAACCCTCTACAGAACCCACTTTTAAAAATTTTAAATTCCATCATTTTTCATGCCCATATCCTAAATTTAAAATATATCACACCATTGACTTAAAATAATTAATGGTAACTTTGAAAGCTTATAACTCGGAACACCCTGTATATATTTACACAAAATTTTGGTTATAAATAGTGTAACTAATCCTTTATCACATACCATCAAAATATTTCAAAAATTTTATTATAAATAACCTCCTTTGAAATTTGAAAATTTTATGTTCAATTTTTAAAAATTCTCATAGCAAAACTCAACATTAAAGTCCTGTATCTCCCTAATCCTTTTTTCAAATACTCTCAAATTTTCACAAAATAAACCTCATTTAATCCTCTACAAAACACACTTTTTAAAAATTTAAATTCCTTCATTTTTCAAGCCCATATCCTAAATTTAAAAAAATATCACACCACTGACCTTGGAAAAATCCGTATACATAAACGCTTGTTCCACACCAATAAAAAACGCCAGCAGCGCCGAAATCCTCAACACCGGATCCTTAAACCCCTGCCCAATGGCCCTCATCGCCGCCATGGTCTCATTCCCCTCCTGGTACATATACAGCTTGATCTTATTCAAAAACAACGCCATACTCATCGCAATCACGGCCATTGTGGCATTCACAGCCAACAACAGCATCATCGTAACATCCGGCAGCACACTCCTTCCACTCCTAATCACACCACTTTCCGGCGGACATGTTTGCGCACCACAAATCCGATCACCAAACTCATCCTGCACGAATAACTCATCGAGGAACTGACTGTACGTGTACGAATAATTCGAGGTTACATTGGGACTCGCCGGCGCATACACACTGAAAGGTGTATAGTTGGTTGCCGACGTTAAACTCACACTCGACGTGGACGTAACAACCAACCAGTCGAATTTCAAATTCAGCGTGAGATTTATAACTATAGCAGTTAAAAGTGATCCAAAAATCAATCCAACATCTTGCGCAGCTTGAAAACTCCTGGCAACCCGTCGTACAATACAAGTCCTGCGTCCAGCCTTAACATCTTCATCCTCTTCACCAAAAATGTAGTTTAACTTCGTGCTCAAGGTCATTAGGAATGTCACACGTGCAACGCAAAGTGGTCCAAGGCATACTCCCATCACAACATAACCTAACATCAGTAAACTCAAAACCGGGTAGAGATGTATGACGTAGAAACAGAAGAAACAAAAGTATCCAATGACGAATATCCAATTCGTGCCGAGTTTCTGAATGATCACCGGGCCGAGGATTGCGCCAATCGCAGCGAAGATGTGCATGAGTGCCAGGAGTAGGGAGCCGATGTTGATTGGTAGATGGGAGGAGCCTATGGGTTTGATCCATGTGGTTACAGCGCCTTGTAAAGCGAGAAATGGTAGGAATGAGGCGGTGATGAGGATGTGTGTTGTGCAGAATAGGATTAGGTTACGGATGAGTACGGGGCGGGAGAAGGCGGGGCCTGTGCGGCTGGAGGTGTGGCGCACGACGGCGATGAGGCGGCGCACGCTGTTGGCGCCGATTGAGGAGTTCATTGAGTCGCGACGCCGGGTGGAGTTGTAGTTGCGGGCTGAGCGGGAGGAGATCGGTGAGTATGTTGCCATGTGCTGGAAATTTTTTGAGATTATTAGTGTTTTGGAATCATCCTGTATATTGTTTTTGAGGTTTTATGTGAGTGTGAAGTTTGATTGGTTGTAACTCAGAGGTTTTTAAGAGGTATTTGATTGAATTTTTTAGTAAAGTGAAGTTTGCTTAATGGTTTATTAATTTGTTTTTTGAATTTTTTGAAAATTTATTTGGAAGTATTTTTTATGAATTTTTGAAAAATAAAATGAATTTTTATGGATGTTGAACTTTGAAGTGTCATAATTTTTAAGTCCCTGTATATAATTCATTGAAATTTGGTAGATATGATTATTGACTAATCTTTTATAAGATACCATTAAAATATTTAGGAATTATAACCTCAAAATTAAATTTTCTAATGATTTTTCAATAAATTTGCATGAAAAACACCAAAACATAAATTTAAACGCGTGTAACTTAATACTCCCTATATATATCTCCATAAAATTTTTACAAAAATAAAGCTTATTTAATTGTCTATCAAATTAGCTTTTAAAATATCAAAATAAGATAAAGCAAATATTTTTTATGAATTTTTGAAATAAAAAAATTTGATATTTTTATCTAGTTCAAACTTTAAATTGTCATAACTTTTAACTCCCTGTATATAAAACAATGAAATTTGGTATATATACATTTCAACTAATACTTTATCAAATACAATTAAAAAATTAAAAAAATTTAACCTCAAAATCACGTTTTTCATCAATTTTTCATAAAAAAACTCTTAAAAACCACAATAAAAAACTTTAAACACCTATAATTTACTACTCCCTGTATATACAACCTTCAAATTTTCACAATGCATACCTCAACTAACCCCTACACATCCCCATTTTAAAACTTTCAAAATTCCCTCTCATTTATCCCATTTTCTTACCTCCAAAACAAGATCATCATAATTCCCACCCTGTCCTTGACCTTGAGCGTGTCCATGATGATTCCGGCGGCCATCTTGCGTGCTCCTCTTAGTTTTACAATGCGTCGAATGCCTGTGCAGTATTTTATTCCGTTCCTCCTGACTCAGTATCGAATGGCCCACACTGTGCTGATAAGGATTGCTGATGGCCGGTCCGATCTTCGGATGCGCACTCTGGACCAAGTGCTCCTTGCCGAGTTCATGTAGATTGGGTAGACTACCCATAATTAGTCATCGACTTCCTTGTTGTGTCAAATTAACACGTTTTTTTCACATCTGGAACAAATTATGCGCAATTATCGTGTGAAACCACAATCGTCTGCTTGAATGGATTTGTTTGGTTGTTATTTTGTTATTGTGAATGGGAGAGACATGCAAAAAGTGCACTAATTGATTTGTTTGCTCTTGGAATAAATAATTTGTGTTGGAAACTATAGATTTTAACCTTTAAATTTGTTTTTTTTATTGATTTTTTTTAAATAATGATGAAAAAATATCAAAAAATCAACTTTAAACTTAAATAACTTTTTACCCTCTGTATATATTTTTGTCAATTTTTACTAAAATAAAGCTTAATTAATGCTCTATCTACTTGGTGTCTAAAATATTTAAAAATAATTAGCTAAATATTTTTTGTGAATTTTTGAAATAAAAAATTGATATTTTTAGTTATTTTTAACTTTTTTACTTTAAATCGTCATAATTTTTATCTCCCTGTATATATTATATTGAAATTTGGTAAATATACATATCAACTAATCTTTTATCAGATAGCATTAAAAAATCCAAAAATTCTAACCTTTCAATTAAGTTTTTCCTTGATTTTTCACAAAAAACGCACAAATTACAAAAACAAAAATCCAATAACATCTTTAAACTCTTGTAATTTTCTACTCCCTGTGTATATAACCATCAAATTTTTACCAAAACAAAGCTAATTTAATACTCTATCAAATTTACCTCTAAAATATACAAAAATTATACAGTAACTATTTTATTTTAATTTTTAAAATAAAAATTATTATTTTTACCATTTTAAACTTTAAATCATCATAACTTTTAACTCCCTGTATATTAAACAATGAAATTTGGTAGATATACATATCAACCAATATTTTATCAGATACAATTAAAAAATCAACTAATTTCCACCATTTTCATTTCTTTTTTTACAACTAAAACAATAAAATCAATAAAATTATTTTATTAAAAAAAACATACAAAAAATGCACTAATTGATTTGTTTGCTCTTAAAATAAACTATTTGCAATGAAATATTATTGTCTGGCGTTGAGGAATTCCCAGCATTCGCCGAATATACCAACACAATATACTTTAACCTCAAAATCACTTCCAAGAGGCGAAAAATTTACATTTTCGGTTGTAAGCGAGAGTTTATTGAATCATGCAAGGTCAGGAGGTGTAACTCTCACGAAATTGTGCATGAACTCTAGAGTTTTAACCTTAAAGTTCACTTATTGTACAATTCGAGCCATTCAAGGTTTACACTATCCGTACAAGAACTTGTTTCTGGTTTCGAATTTTGTTTTTGTGGGTATTTTCAATGAAGCAATGATTGAAAGGCGATAAAAGTCATCTTGTTTTTAATGTGTTCTAAGAATACGCCGGTGGATTTATTACAATTGCGTCATTTAACAATGCAAATGGTTGAAATTATGAATAAACTTTCATTTTGTATGCGGTTTTGTGCTTTCAATGTCAATGTCAATGTCAGTGATAAAAGTATGGAATAGAATAAGTAAGATGGAGTTTGAATGTGAATAACATAATACTCCCTGTATATAAATGGATGATTTTTTTGCAAAAGGTAGTTTAATTAATTATCTATCAGATACTTTTTATAAAGGATTAATATTCTGACTCTAACTATATTTAAAATTAATTTTAAATTAAAAACCATACTCATTTTGTCAGATTTGTGGTGTAAAACAAGTAACAACTTTAAACATGAATATCTTTGTACTCCTTGTATATAATTGAATGAATTTTTTTGCAGATGGTAGTTTAATTAATTATCTATAAACTACTTTTTATAAGAGTTTAATATTTTAACTCTAAGTGTATCTAAAATAAATTTTTAATTAAAAATGCAATTTTTTAAAGTTTTCTAGTAAAAAATAAGTTACAGCTTTAAACGTGAATATCTTTGTACTCCCTGTATAGAATTGGATAAATTTTTTTGCAATAGGTAGTTTAATTAACTATCTATCAGTCATTCTTTATTAAAGTTTAATATTTTAACCCTAAGTATGTCAAAAAGTAATTTTAAATTAAAAATAATAACAATGTCTTATAGTTTTGGGACATAATACAAGGTTTAATTTTAAACGTGAATAACTTTTAACTCCCTATATAAAAATGTTCATATTTTGGATTTTTATACTTAAACTAATTATCTATCAACCACATTTTACAATTTTTTAAAATATTAATTTTTACTATACTTAAAATAACTTTTAAATAAAAATGTAACTTAACATTATTCAACTTGCATCTTCCTCAAACAACAATCAACTTTAAACATTAATAACTTTTTATTGTTTAAACCTATTAACTTGAATTTTTCATGGTATATACTTCAACTAATCATCTACCAAATACCATTTACAAAATTAAACAATTTTTAAACTTTTTTTGTCCTTTCACCAAAAAATTCAACTAAAATATGTTTTCCACTAATTAAACCTCAATAAACCTAATAACCAAAAACAAATACCACACTTTTACTAACCAAACCCAAAGTCCATTTCATCCTCTAAACAATACCAAAAACCCAATTCGATTCGCTGAATATCTTAGCTCCTAAACACAAAAACAAATCGCGTTCCAATTCGCTTCCTTCAAACTTGAACTCAACACAATTCTGAAATTAAACACAACACAACTAAATCAACAATAAACCTATTTAATTCCTGGTTGCACGCTAAACGTCAATACAACTATGAGTACATAAAACCAACAATAACAAAAAAAACAACAATAAAAAATCCTGTTTTTATTTTATTTCATCTCACTAACCTTTTTGTTTAAGTGTTTAAACATTCATCTCGCATCCATGTCCACGTCTTACACACACAACCACGCCGCACAAAATCAATGAGCATGCTTTACACCTCATCCTGCGAGTCCTGCGAGTCCTGCGTATCCTCTGCAGCTCGCACAAAAACGTGGAACAATGCGTGCGTCGCGGGCGTATCGACACATGTCACTTCTACATTTCCAGACACACAAAATCACAAATTCACAAGCAGACACAGAATTATCCTGTTTTTGTCCTTTTCATTATCCTGTTTCACATATTTATTTTATTTCACATTATTATATTATGTTATTGTTGGTTGGTGAATGGTTTTGAGGTTTTACGCACTAGGTTTAACACGAGCGGGATACATTCGTCCTGATCCTGATCCTGCCCGAGCTTGTACTAAATAGTTCATGGCCGTGACGCGTCCTTGCCGAACAAAACAAGGTGGATGTGGCGGCGGCGGCGGCGGCGAGACGCGTGCGTGGTGGCGTCGTGCATTTGCGCATCGCATCACATCGCAGGGCTTCAAGGGTGGGAATTTGGTGGAATCAAGGAACAGGATTAAATATTTACACCACTTTGAGGTTGCTGGAGGGTGTAAGGTGGGTAGTATACAGTTGGGAGCACAAAGGGAGTGTAAATGTTTAGAAAATATTAAAATATTTGTGTTTTTGAGCTGGTTTGTGATTGTTTTAAATATGGAGGTTATAGAGGAATGATTGGAGGATATTGTGGTGAAATTTTAAGGGTTTTTGTTGAAGGATTAATGAGTTATTAGGGATTAAAGTTGATATTTGTATTTTTGTGTTTTTTTGTGTGTAAAATTATATAAAACATCAAAATATGATATAAATAAAGCATAAATTTAAATGTTTTAAACATGAATTATACAGAGGGATAATAAAAGTATATTTCTGTAAAATTTCAACGAATTTCCTAATAGGACTAAAAAGTTATTAGCATTTAATGTTAATACTACTAATTTAACGTTTTTTCTTTGTAAAATTTTATAAAACATCAAAATTAATATATAAACAAACAAAAATCTATACTTTTTGAATACGTATTATACAAAGGAATATCCTAAGTATCCTTGACTGAAATTTCAAGGATTTCAACCGAAGGACTATAGATTTATAACCGTTTGAAGTCCATTTCCTTTTTTTTATAATTCTCATATAATATTTCACTTCAGGAAGCAGGTTAAGGACGAATAACATTTGTTACAATTGTCACAACATATACTAAACAAAGACAAGCTAATTATAGTCCACTATAGGTAATTTATATATCCTTGCATCGATTACTATCAAAGCTTTCAAGCTTTTACTATTTTTTGTCAATTTTCCTTCAGTATTACTTCAACAGTCAAACAATCAATGTTCTTTTGTTACAAAATGGTTAAAAACATTATTAATGTAAGTAAAATTTACTATATTATTATAAACAACACAAAAATTGTTTATTTTTAATTGTTTTACGTGATTTTTGAGCGTTTTTTAAGAGTTTTTGTAATTTTTTTGAATAAAAATCAATTTTTTAATTTATTTAATGATTTGAATAGATTATTACTAAATTATTACATTATCCAATAGTAATTGTTGAAGAAACTTGTTAACCTTCATTACACCAAGCTATATTCTATGCCTAACGGTCCAAACACTCGGATTAATATTAGTATCGCGTGATTAAACGAAGAATTCAATTAAAATCTCCGTATTTCTTAATTTACACCTCAAAAAACGTCATAAAAATGCAATAATAAACCTAAAAACAATAGTTTTTATAAAATGTTAATTATATCATTAATTACAATAATATTTTATAAATATTAACAAATATTTTTAGTTTTATTAACGTTTTCTCATTTATTTAATGATTTTCGTCACGAATTTATTGTTTTAACGTGTCAATTGTTTATAATTTACGATTATTAATCGTTGGTTAAACAAATGATATAATTAGTGGTGTGTGGGTATAGTGGGATTGTGTAATTGTGTAATAATTGTTTATGTTTTTGCCTTTTAAAGTTTTTAAAGGTGAATTGCAATTTTCTGTAATTTTTCGTTTCGTTTTGAGTTTTGCATGCTGCAAAGTGCAGAGGCGTGTGCATTGCACTGAGGTAGATTTACAATTACTTTATGGCTTTACCTTGACTTAGAGACAGATGTTTGTTGAGTGTTTTAATCTGTTTTCTAATTAAAACAAAATTATTCTTGGAAATTTAATGTGTTTGAGGTGTTTTGAGGAGATTTGATGATTAAATTGTTTATAACTTTTGATTGGGAGGAATTTTAACGTGCGGATTTTAAATATTGATAAATTGGTTTATTATCTTGTAGTTTTGTGAATTTTGTTTGGTTTGGTTAGTAATTGACTGAGTTATAAACAATTTAACTTTATGTGTTAATATTAGGTAATAACAGAAATTATATTTTAATTATTGAACTTTGAAGCTAAATATCTCAGCTCACAGAAGCAATTTTGCAAAAGTTGTTTAAAATACTCATAGATTAGCTCCCTAGCTCCCATCAAACCTAATTTGATTAATTTTAATAAGTAAATGTAAAAGTTATTAACAATTTACTATATAAAATCAAAACAACAAGAAAAGTTGCTTTAAAAATTAATTGTTAATGTTTATTATTAAATATCTCAGCCCACAGATAAAATTTTATCAAAATTCGTCAAAACATACATAAACTAGTTCATCTACTTTCATTTACCCAAATTTATCAACAAATATATAAATTATTAACTTTTTAAGTAAATAAATCACTCTAACAAAAAACATAAAATTTTTAATTTTTAATTTTCAACTTTACCATCAAATATCTCAGGCCCTAATTAAAATATTAACATAATCTTTTCACCAATAAATAAACAATTTCACTATCAACAAACCCCCAAAATTTCACCAATTTCCACCAATAAACTTTCAAGTTACAAAACAAAAACCAAAACATTTCACATCACAAAACCAACAAAACATTTTCCGCAAATAAAATGTATTATTAAATTGTTTAACTCGAAGCAAAAACAAGCAATTAACATATAATACTAGGTTATAATAACAATTTCGCATTATTCAAATATAATCGCTCACTTCTCGCTCACGATCATTGCGTACGGAATTATGTATTAAATATTAAATTATTAGCATTGTGCGGCGCGTTAAGTTTCAAGCATCAAGCATCAAGGTCTTTGAAAATGAAATTAATTTCGAATTTAAATTCGAATTCTTTTACGCAGATACAAACGAACAAAATTACCAACAACATACGATAACAAATGTTGCAAAAGCGTATTAAACACTTTTATTACCACTAACCTATGCTTTAATTAAACTTTTTTCATTTCCTCATAGTTTCGACGCAGTTTTACATTTGTTTATTAACAAATCATACTAATTATTTTAATTTATAGTCTAGCAGTTTGATTTTATGTCGCCGTAAATTTTTTTCACGATTTTTGTTTGTTTTTATTGAATAAACATCAATTTTTTCATTTTTTTGTAAATTTTTGTTTTTTTTGACATTTGACAGCTGACATTTTGACATTTTTGACATTTCTGACATCATAGGTTATATTTTAAGCATAAATTAAACAATTTTTCTTATTATTTATAATTTATGAATGCAACATTGAAGCTTTCAAGACTTAGGAAGTGATTTAACACTGATCAAGTGATAAACTCAACGCAAATGAAAAATAACTGCATATTAATGCATATTAATGTATCTCAACGTGTGTTAATGGTAATTAATACACTTGAGAGACGCGTATGTTAATTCCCATCTCACTTTGCGTCTGAAATGAAGTCAAGTGCACCCACTCGGTGATTTTCTACATTTTTACACGTCTCTACACAAATTGACGCTCGTAAACTGTGAAAAACATAAATTCACTTCATTTGACATCAAAGGCCATCAGGCAATACACAAAATGGCCGCCATAACTCTATTTAACATAATATTTAAGGTTAGATTGGTGTATGATGTGTTGCATACTGTTGAGTGACTTCAACGTGTGGTTATACCACTAACCACAAATATTTTTAAACATTTTAAGGTTAGATTACCATTCGTACACTATGAGTATGTAAATATTGTAAATATTGTAAACATTGCGTGCAGCCATGCAAGTTGTACTCGTACGCATTGTTGGCGTTGACATTCGTACTCTTCATTATTTATTATACGCTTTGTCGCATGATAAGCATCAATTATCAGCAATTATTTGTTTATTTATTTCAATGTCATCGATATTATCAAATTGACACTCAATATTAATTATTATTATCAAGTGAAGTTAATAAATATTGTTTTTTTTTTTTTTTGGAGGAGGAATTGATGATTTGTAATGATATCGAACTTGATCTAGTTTTGATAGAGTTGTTACATGTGATGCGTGTGCTGCATAACTGGTTGCCTATTTTGTCATCGGCCGTTGTTTACGTATTAACTCATTAACTTATTATTCACTTATTTATTTACCGTCACAAGTACGAGTAACAAGTCATTAATTAATGTTGACATCAACCTTGCACAAAAATATTGTATAGGGTGTTGGATAAACATTAAAATAAGCAAAAATGGGCAAAATTTGAGGTTAAAATTGTTTTTTTAGAGTTTTGACAGTTAAAATCAAATAAAATTGGTGTACAAACATACAGGGTGTTTAAATATATTGATATTTAATTAACCTTGCAAGAAAATACTATACAGAGTGTTAAAAACTCAAAAATAAGTCAAAAATTGAGGTTAAACTTGGTTTTCTTCTAATTTGACGGTTAAAATTACGTCAAACCAGTATAAAACCATACAGAGTGTTTAAATATGTTAATGGTTAATCAATTTAACTTGAAAATACCATACAGAGTGTTACAAACTCAAAAATATACCAAAATTAAGGTTAAAATTGATTTTTTAATGTTTTGACAGTTAAAATCAAATAAAATTGGGTTTAAATCATACTGAGTGTTTAAATATGATAATGGTTAATTACCCATGCATGAAAATACCATACAAAGTGTTACAAACTGAAAAATAACCAAAAATTGAGGTTAAAATCAATTTTTCAATGTTTTGACAGTTAAAATCAAGTCAAACGAATGTAAAAACATACAGAGTGTTTAAATGCATTAATAATTAATCACCCATGACCAAAAATACTATACAGGGTGTTACATAAACTCTAAAACGTCAAAAATAGACAAAAATTAAGGTTAAACCCAATTTTCTTCCATTTTAAGACACAATATCAAACAATACCCCAATAAAACCATACAGAGTGTTATAAAACATAAAAACCTATGTATTCTACATGACTCTTATTGTTTTTCACTGTTTAAAGTTATTCCAAAGGAAGCGGAACCGAAAAACCGCAATAAATCACGCCGTGCAAAACATTTCGACGTAAATCAAAGCGTAAAATTTCTTCCACACCGACAATGACACAATCCATACGGTGTCAATTCGCTAAAAAAAACATTTATTCAAATCATTCAAATGCGTACGGATGACCTTGACAGCGCTGACATTCTAAAATCTTAATTCCGCGTGTACTATATTCTTGCGTCGTTCGTTTGTTGTGTGTGTCTTTCTTTTTTTTTATTTGTACAAAAAAGGGGGAAGCAGTGGGACGGTGCGAATGCGAATCGTCGGCTGGCGGAGCAAAAGCTTTCAGTTTCGTTCGGCGATGCAGGCGAGGGAGTCATAGGTGGACGCTAATCAACTAAAAATCTAAAAATCACTAAAAGTGTAATAATAGAGTTTCTAAAGTGTTAAAAATTAAAAAATGTGCATAGAAGTATAATTTTGTGGATTATTTTTAAGTTTTTGAAGTTTTTTACACGAAAAAAGTAAGAAAAAAATTTGTAACACCCTGTATAATATTTTTAAAATATTTTAAAACACTCAGTATATGTTTGTTAATTTTTAAAAACTTTTTAAATTAATTTTTATAATTTTTTAATTTTTTTACCCAAAAAATTGAAGAAAATTAGTGTAACACCCTGTATAATATTTTAAAAATTATTTAAAAACACTTTGTATTTGATTATTTAATTTTTAATATCATTTAAAACTAATTTTTATGTGTTTTTAATTTTTGTAAAGTCAACCATTTTGTTTTTGTGTTTTTTGTAGAAAATGGCCGCCATTAAAGAAAAGTTAGCGTTCCTCTATCAGCCCTACGTGTTGTTCATCGTCTCCTAGGTTATGTCCTCGGTGAACTCGGCCATTACCTAATCGGCGTAACCTCGAAACAAATCGCCATTGATTTACACTACGGTGACATAACCTGTCAACTCAACAATACAGACTATCACATACACGAACTGCCCGTGCATTGCAATGTTGCCAACGATAGTGACACGTAAGTAACTAAACCACAACTAAAAAATAACTAAAAATAACTAAAAGTTGGTAATACTTTTATATCTAACCTTAAATTTCAGTTGTCATTCTTTGAACATCAACGGAACGAAGTACTGCGAATGGAACTACAACGGCTTGGGATTAGACTACCAAATCCTCGCCGGGCCGAGCTTCATCGCCGTGTTCACCATCGTCGGCGTAGTCATGGGTGTCCTGGCTGATAAATACAACCGTGTGAAGATGTTAACCGTCTGTACAGTGGTCTTCTCCATCGCGATGATCTTCAGTGGAAGTGTCAAAGAATACTGGCATCTGGTCGTACTGCGCATGATCATGGCGGCTGGTGAATCAGGCTGCAACCCGTTAGCCACCGGATTACTCTCGGATATTTTCCCTGAAGAGAAACGTGCGTTAGTGATGAGTATATTCAACTGGGGATTTACGGAGGTTATGGTATCGCGTTCCCTGTGGGTAGATACATACCACCGTTGAATATCTGGGACATGGGATGGCGGATCACATATTATGGCGCTGGTGTCATAGCGTTGATCATCGCAATTATAACTGGTTTGACCTTGAGGGAACCCGAACGTCAAGCGATTGGGGAAGACGCCACAGGGAAAAACGGAGAAAAGAAGAAGGTGTCAATCTGGGCGGTTATATTGGAACCGAGGATTGTTATGTTGTGTTTGGCTGCGTCTATAAGACATTGTGGTATGTATAAAATGTAAATTTGATGTTTTTGAGGTTAAATATTGATGTGTCATGTTTTAGGTGGTATGTGTTTTGCCTACAACTGTGACTTATACTACCAAACATACTTCCCGGAGTATGACCTTGGCTGGTGGCTGTTTGCTGTCACAATTGTGATTGGCAGCATTGGAGTAGTCGCAGGCGGTGTTGTTTCGGATAAATTCGTTGCTAAAATGGGCGTGCGATCAAGAGTGGCTGTTTTGGCCTTGAGTCAACTTATAGCGACACCTGGTGCCTTTGGCAGTGTATTTTTCAGTCCGACATGGGCTATGATCACTTTAGGATTGTCATACTTTTTCGGTAAGATAATTTATTAACATAACCTTAAAATATTTTAAATTTTTATAACCTCACTAATAAATTTATTATTATTTTTTAGCTGAGATGTGGTTTGGTATTCTTTTCGCTATTTTAGTCGAAATAGTGCCTGTTCAAGTGCGTTCCACTACCGTAGGAGTGTTTTTGTTTGTTATGAATAACGTCGGAGGGAATTTACCGATTTTGGTCGAGCCGGTATCGAAAGCGATTGGATATCGTGAATCTTTGTATATTTTTTACGCTGGATTCTATGCGATTAGTTCGGTTATGTTTTTGTTGACGTTGTTCTTGATGGAAGGACCGAAAAAGGTCGAGAATTCACGAGATTACGGGCATGATAATAATATTTTCACGACTGCTGATGAGAATGGTTTGAATGGACGACAAGTTAGCGGAATGCGTTTGCCTAGGATCGGGTCAGAGAGTAGCAAATTATAAATAATTAAATAAAAATAAAGAAAAAAAAAACAATATTTAAGTGAAAATTTTAATAATTTAGGTTTTAAAATGTAAAGTAATAAATTTGTATATAATATTTTAAGTATTTAGTTTTATTTTGGGCTAAAAATGAGTGTTTTTGTTGTGGGAGCTCCGCCCATTTGATATTAACTGTCAGAAGTGTATAGTTGGTTGCCTATAGTTGCATAAAGCTTATTTTGGGCATATGTAACATGATATCTCTTTAATTAATAGGTAATTACTGTATTTTGTATTAAAAATAAGTATTTTAGGTTATAGAAGCTCCGACCACTTCATAGCAGCTGTCAAAAGTGTATTTTTGGTTGCCTATACTTATATTACGCATATTTCATTCATATTTTTCGTAATATCACTTAAAATGATAATTAATCACTCAATGTTCTGCTAAAAACAAGTATTTTATGTCATAGAAGCTCCGTTCACTTGATATTAGCTGTCAAAAATGTTCATTTGGTTGCCTACAGTTACATTACGCTTATTTTATGTATATTTTGCATAATATCACTTTAAAGACTAAGTAATTACTTAATTTTGTACTAAAAACCATCATTTTATGTCATAGGAGCTTCTCCACTTAACATTTACTGTCAAAAATGTAAATTTGGTTGCCTATAGTTACATAACGCTTATTTTAAGCATATTTAGCATAATATCGCTTTAAATACTAAGTAATTACTTTATTTTGTACTAAAAACAAGTATTTCATGTCATAGAAGCTTCTCCACTTAATATTTACTGTCAAACGTGCAAATTTGGTTGCCTATATTCACTTGACGCGTATATTATGTCAATTTTATATGATAAAACTTAAAATACTAAGTAATTACTTAATTTTGTACTAAAAATCAGTATTTTATGTCATCAGAAGCTAAAATACTTAATATTTGATGTCAAAAATGTAAATTTGGTTGCCTACATTCATTTGACCCTTATATTAAGCCAATTTTTCATAATATTACTTTAAATCTTGTACATCCAGTTGCCTATATTAATTACACTTAAATTTCTCGCAAAAGAAGCCTTAAGTCACGTAAAACTTTGCTTAACTTTTGTTGTGCTTTGGTCGTGAGCAGAAACCCCGCCTTCTCGCATACCTGCGCTTCAGGTGCGTGTGAACTTGCGAGCGTGTATGTGACTTAAGCCGCTCGCGCACACAGCCGCACGCCTTCTACCTGCGCGCACGACTTAAGTCACTCTATGTGTACCTTCCTCTCTATATGTGTGTTAGTGTGTATGAGAAGGTGAAGTGAACTCGAACGGCGCGTCGGCTTCGTCGTGCGTCGATGTCGCCTCCAAAGCACAGTCAACTCAAGAAGAGAGCGTGTGTTAAGATGGCGAACACATTCTCTCGACAAGACTTAAGTAAAACCACTAAATCACATAAAATTCACGCGGTTAATCATCCTACAATGTTTAAAATCATTAATTTTATATTAAACTAAATAATAATTAATGTTTTGTGTGTGTGACTTAAGTGTAAGTGCGATTTTGACGTGAAAATGAAGAAAATCAAGTGCAAACAGCGGTCAATCAACTTAAGTCTATGCAATTAAATAATTTATTTGTAAACATTAATTTTCTTCGACGAGTTGGCGGAAAAATGTGTTTTAATTAGTGTGAACTTGATGCTTAAGCTCGAAGAAGTGACTTAAGTGCGTTTCGCTGCATAATTTATGCATGGATTAGTTTATGTGCACAAAAATGTCACATCGTGACTTCACTGAGGTATGTCTATTAATTAAATCTAATTAGATAAGTTTTTGTTTATATTTTTGCTTATTTTTTGGGTTTTTTTGTTTTTTGTTGGTTGAAACAACGAGTTTTTTGTGATGCACAGGAAACGGTTAATATTCTCTACGTGATTTTTTGTGTGCGTTGTAGGTGGAGCCGCAGGGGACGCCGGAGCTGCCGCCGATCAACCGCAAATTGTTTCTTGAGAAGGTAATTTACGAAAAGAAGTATTGAAGATACCGGCGATTGCGCCGGATGTTGAGCATTATTGAACTTTTGGTGCTGGGGTTTTGGTGTAAAAATCAATGACGTAGAAAATTGCTTATAACTTTGGTAATTTTTGAGAAAAAGTTATTATTCTTTTTTGTGTGGAAAGATGATTAAATTGTCTATAAAACAAGGTATAATTTGATAATATTATTTAGTTTTTTATTGTTTTAATTTTAGTTTAAACTTTTAATTTTGATTTTTTTACTAAAAAATGATTTTTTTGATAAAATCATAAATAATAGC
This sequence comes from Dalotia coriaria, assembly GCF_025399875.1. Taxonomy (NCBI): domain Eukaryota; kingdom Metazoa; phylum Arthropoda; class Insecta; order Coleoptera; family Staphylinidae; genus Dalotia; species Dalotia coriaria. Next base: position 5,419,213 of record NW_027045444.1, on the reverse strand, counting down.
AACAATTCATTTTAATTCGTTATTATTATTACTCATTATGATAAACAAATAAATTATCTATAAACTTGTGAAAATTTGGTGCAATTATCTCTTTTCGTTTAAAAGTTATAACATTTTGAAGATGAGCATTACGCAGTAAATTTATTCAGATGAACATTTTCCAAGTGGAAAAATCAATGACCTAGAAAATTGCTTGTAACTTTGGTAATTTTTGAGAAAAAGTTATTATTCTTTTTTGTTTGGAAAGTTGATTAAATTGTCTATAAAACAATGTATAATATAATATTATTAGTTAATTGTTTATGGTTTTTATTTTTGTTTAAACTTTCACCTTTGTTTTTATACTAAAAAATGATTTTTTTGGTAAAATCCAAAATAATAGCAACAATTCATTTTAATTCATTATTATTATTACTCACACTGATAAACAAATAAATTATCTATAAATTAGTAAAAATTTGAGGTAATTATCTCTTTTCGTTTAAAAGTTATAACATTTTGAAGATGAGTATTACGCAGTGAATTTATTCAGATGAACATTTTCCAAGTGGAAAAATCAATGACTTAGAAAATTGCTTGTAACTTAAGTAATTTTTATGATATCCGTTCTATTCTTTCATATATTGAAAGAGGATTAAATTATCTATAAAATTAAGTATATAATGATAATACTCCTAAATTATTTATTACCTTAATTTGACGTTAAACTTTAAACTTGATTTTTTTACTAAAAAAAATATTTAGAAATTAAAATGCAAAATAATAGCAACAATTTATTTAAAACTAATATTATTATAATTTATTCCTATAAACAAATAAATTATCTATAAACTAGTAAAAACAGAAAGTAATTATTGTTATTAATTAAAAAGTTAAAGCATGTTTAAAAAACCAATTAAAAAATAATCATTTTTCCAAAAAGACTCATTTACTAAATTGTTAATAACGTCTACACTAATTTAAACGATATAACAAACAAATATTCCTCAAATTACCAATTAAATTATCTACAAAACGCCATATAAACCACCTCTCTACCTCTAAAACTCATAAAGTTACTCTCAATCAAACTCAAAACATCAAAATCACAACAAAAACTAATCCCCTATATTTCTTCAGGTACGACAGTCAAACGCAGCCTGTCAAAATGGCGACTTCTCCACAGCAGTCGCCCTCTACACAGACGCTCTACAACTGGACCCATCGAACCACATCCTCTACTCCAACCGCTCAGCAGCCCGGCTAAAACAAGGCCTATTCGCCCAAGCCCTTCAAGACGCCATCGCCGCCAGAGACATCTGCCCAACCTGGCCCAAAGCCTACTACCGTCAAGGCGTAGCCCTGCAATGCCTAGACCGCCATGGCGAGGCCCTCGCCGCCTTCTCTTCAGGCCTAGCTCAAGACCCAACCTCACAACAACTTCTAAGCTCACTTATAGAAGCATCACTAAAATCCCCACTGAAACATAACCTCGAACCCACATTCCAACAACTCCAGCTGATGAAACTGGACAAAAGCCCATTCGTGCTCATCTCTGTAGTGGGCCAGGAGTTACTAGCAGCAGGTATCTATCACTCCGCTATAACAGTATTAGAAAGCGCGTTGAAAATCGGTTCCTGCAGTCTGAAACTCCGAGGAAGTGTCTTTAGTGCCCTGAGTTCAGCCCACTGGGCCCTGAATGACCTTGACAAAGCAATAGGGTACATGCAGCAGGACCTGGCAATCGCCAAGAGTCTCGGGGACACTTCAGGTGAATGCCGCGCGCATGGCAACCTAGGTTCAGCGTATTTCAGTCAAGGAAGTCATAAGGAAGCTTTGACAGCCCATAGATACCAGTTGGTATTAGCAATGAAGTGTAAGGATACCCAGGCAGCTGCTTCTGCCCTAACCTCCCTGGGTCATGTCTATACTGCGATTGGGGACTACCCTAACGCCCTGGCATCACATAAACAATGTGTCCAGTTGGTTAAACAGATCGGGGATCGATTACAGGAAGCCAGGGAGATAGGGAATGTAGGTGCGGTGTACCTGGCAATGGGTGACTTTGACTCTGCTGTGGATTGTCACACCCAACACCTGAGGATCTCCAGGAGATTGGGGAATCAAGTGGAAGAGGCAAGAGCCTTTAGTAATTTGGGTTCCAGTTATCATTACAGAAGGAACTTTGCTCAGGCGATTGTATACCATGAGAAGGTCCTGAGGTTAGCGCAGATCATCGGGGATAAATCTGTGGAAGCCCGGGCGTATGCAGGGTTGGGTCATGCTTCCAGATGTGGAGGGGATAATGTCCAGGCGAAACACTGGCATGAAAGACAATTGGACATGGCCCTGAGTTCCAGGGATAAAGTTGGAGAAGGTAGGGCATGTTCCAATCTAGGGATTGTGTATCAATTGTTAGGAGAATATGATGCTGCCCTGAAGTTACATCAGGCACACCTTCAAGTTGCTAGGAGTTTACAGGACAGGGCTGGCATGGGTCGGGCGTATGGTAACATAGGGAATGCTTACTCAGCAGCAGGGTTCTATGAATCTGCTATAAAGTATCACAAACAGGAACTTCAGATATCCAAAGAGGTTCATGACAGGACCTCGGAAGCAAGCACTCATGGTAACCTCGCTGTGGCTTACCAGGCTATAGGTGCGCATGATATGGCCCTGTTACACTACAGAGCCCATTTGGGGATAGCCAGAGAATTGAAAGACACAGCAGGTGAGGCTTGTGCCCTGTTAAACCTTGGTAATTGTTTATCATCACGGAGTGAATTTGGGGAAGCTATACCCTATTATGAGCAGTACCTGATGTTATCCCAAGAGTTATCTGATGTTGAAGGTGAGGCCAAAGCTTGCCACTTCCTGGGATATGCCCATTATTGTATTGGGAACTTCAGGGAAGCTGTGAGGTATTATGACCAAGATTTGGCACTAGCCAAGGATCTCCAGGATAAAATGAACATGGGCCGAGCTTATTGTAACCTAGGTTTAGCCCACTTAGCTTTAAACCAACTGGATACAAGTCTGGAGTGTCAGAAATACTTCCTGGCCATAGCCCATATGACTAATAATCTTCAGGGACGATTCAGGGCCCTGGGGAATATAGGTGATGTGGTTCTGAAGATGGGGGATGTAGATGAAGCGGTAAAGATGTACCATAGACAATTAGCTTTGGCCCGGAACAACAGGGATCGCAATATGGAAGCTGCCGCATGTGGGGCCCTGGGAAGTGCGAATAGATTACTGAAAAGGTTTGATAAGGCCTTGGGTATCACACTCAGGAGTTGACCTTGAGGCAGGAGATGTCTGAGTTGTTGGGGAGTGTAGAGCTCATGGTCATCTGGGGTCTGTGCATATGTCCCTGGGGAATTACACGCATGCTGTGAAGTGTTACCAGGAACAACTGGAAAGAGCACAGGAGTTACAGGATTCCACCATGGAGGCACAAGCATTTGGTAATTTGGGTATAGCCAGACTCAATATGGGTCATTATGAAGATGCTATAGGGTACCTGGAACAACAGCTAGGTACCCTGGAGCAGATAACCTCTGAAATAGTCATTCTAGACCGTGCCAGGGCTTTTGGTAGTTTAGGGGATTGTTATGATGCATTAGGAGACCCTGAAGATGCAATCAAATGCCATGAGCAGTACCTGAATGTTGCTTCCAAGATGAAAAGCCCCAAAGACCAGGAAAGGGCTTATAGATGCCTAGGGCAATCACAGAAGTGTCTGGGTAACCTACAACAGGCTCTGGTATGTCTGGAGAAACGTTTGGTGGTATCCCATGAACTGGGCCTACCTGAAGCAAAAGCAGCAGCTTATGGTGAGCTGGGACAACTACACTCCGCTCTGGGTAACCTGGAACAAGCTATTTCCTGTCTTGAACACCAGCAGACCATTGCTGTGGAGTTGAATGATAAGGTCACGGAAGCTGATAGTCTATCCATGTTGGGTTGTGTATACCATCAAATGGGTGACTATAGCACCAGTCTGAAATACCATGAGAAAGATTTTGACATTGCTGAGGAACTGAACCTACCTTCAAACCAATCCAGGGCGTGTTCCAACCTAGGTATGGTTTATGAATCCCTGGGAAACCTTGACAGGGCTATCTACTACCAAGAACAACATCTTGCTGTAGCAACCAATAATAATGACCAATTGGGTAGGACCCTGGCGTTTAGTAGTCTTGGTAGGGTTCATCAACTCCTGGGTAACAAAACACAGAGCATAGCATACCTCAAAGAGGGTCTTCAGATTGCTGAGGCCCTGAACAGACACGAGGAGGAATGTAAAATACGAAATAGACTGGGTATAGCATTATGGTCTCATGGTGACCTTGAAGGTGCACAGAAACAACTGGAAGATGCTTGTATCCTTCTGGAAACCATCAAAAGGGACGCCAGGAATAGTCACGCCAGCAAGATGATGATCCAGGAGTTACAGAGTACCAGTTATCAGGTACTCCAGAGGGTTTTAACAGGTAAGTCCCTGAATCCCTGAGGTACCTTCAAATTCATTATCTAATAATTTTTTTGTAGAACTGAACAAAACAGAAGAAGCTTTGGTGGTTGCCGAACGTTACAGACAAAAAACCACCCTGGAAAACTCCTCAGACCTGAAGAAGAAGAAACGTGATGAAGATCTGCACCCTACCAATGTCCAACAGATCCTGGACATAGTAAACCGGCAACGTGCAATGGTCCTTTACTTCTCTATCGCTTCCGGGTACCTCTACGCATGGTTAATTGCCCCTACTAAGGGTATCCTGAAATTCCACGCCACACCTCTTCAGGAAGACATACCAGGTCCTTCGGAGTTAGTTGATGATGTCTGAGTTGTTGGGGAGTGTAGAGCTCATGGTCATCTGGGGTCTGTGCATATGTCCCTGGGGAATTACACGCATGCTGTGAAATGTTACCAGGAACAACTGGAAAGAGCACAGGAGTTACAGGATTCCACCATGGAGGCACAAGCATTTGGTAATCTGGGTATAGCCAGACTCAATATGGGTCATTATGAAGATGCCATAGGGTACCTGGAACAACAATTAGGTACCCTGGAACAGATAAACTCTGAAATAGTCATTCTAGACCGTGCCAGGGCTTTTGGTAGTTTAGGAGATTGTTATGATGCATTGGGAGACCCTGAAGATGCTATCAAATGCCATGAGCAGTACCTGAATGTTGCTTCCAAGATGAAAAGCCCAAAAGACCAGGAAAGGGCTTATAGATGCCTGGGGCAGTCCCAGAAGTGTCTGGGTAACCTACAACAGGCTCTGGTATGTCTGGAGAAACGTTTGGTGGTATCCCATGAACTGGGCCTACCTGAAGCCAAAGCAGCAGCTTATGGTGAGTTGGGACAACTACACTCTGCTCTGGGTAATCTGGAACAAGCTATCTCCTGTCTGGAACACCAGCAGACCATTGCTGTGGAGTTGAATGACAAGGTCACGGAAGCTGATAGTCTCTCCATGTTGGGTTGTGTATACCATCAAATGGGTGACTATAGCACCAGTCTAAAATACCATGAGAAAGACTTTGACATTGCTGAGGAGCTGAACCTACCTTCAAATCAATCCAGGGCGTGTTCCAACCTAGGTATGGTTTATGAATCCCTGGGAAACCTTGACAGGGCTATCTACTACCAGGAACAGCACTTGGCAGTAGCAACCAATAACAATGACCAATTGGGTAGGACCCTGGCGTTTAGTAGTCTGGGAAGAGTTCATCAACTCCTGGGTAACAAAACACAGAGTATAGCATACCTTAAAGAGGGTCTTCAGATTGCCGAGGCCCTGAACAGACACGAGGAAGAATGTAAAATCAGAAATAGGTTGGGAATAGCATTATGGTCTCATGGTGACCTTGAAGGTGCGCAGAAACAACTGGAAGATGCTTGTATCCTTCTGGAGACCATCAAAAGAGATGCCAGGAATAGTCACGCCAGTAAAATGATGATCCAGGAGTTACAGAGTACCAGTTATCAGGTACTCCAGAGGGTTTTAACAGGTATGACCTTGAGGTACCTTCAAATTCAATATTTAATTATTATGACCATTTTTTGTGTAGAATTGAACAAAACAGAAGAAGCCTTGGTGGTTGCCGAACGTTACAGACAGAAAACCACCCTGGAAAACTCCTCAGACCTGAAGAAAAAAAAACGTGATGAAGATCTGCACCCTACCAATGTCCAACAGATCCTGGACATAGTAAACCGGCAACGGGCAATGGTCCTCTACTTCTCCATCGCTTCGGGGTACCTCTACGCATGGTTAATTGCTCCTACTAAGGGTATCCTGAAATTCCACGCCACACCTCTTCAGGAAGACATACCAGGTCCTTCTGAGTTAGTTGATGCTAAATTTAATTCAGGGCGTCTGGAAAGATTGGTATTATCCGTGCGGGATAGTCTGGGTGAGGAATTATCTCCCTGTTCAACCATCACAGAAGACCAATACAATGATGATGCTATGTCTGATCGACCTGGGTTCCTACGAATGGTCAACAGGTCTCACCTTCTGAATAGTTCCAATTATTCATTGAGTTCCCTGTTTTCCGTTGGTAGTGTTGGAGGTAGTGTTGCATCCCTGCGAGGGTCATCAAGATCAAGTCAAGGATCAACCCGGATGAGGTCTTCGTGGTACCCTTGGAAAGGACCATCGTGTTTCCACTCCCTGTATACTTTATTACTACAACCCTTCGAGGAGTACCTGATGACCAGGATAGATGACAAGGAAAGCACCAAAAAAGAATTGATTTTGGTTCTGGAAGGTGACTTATTCCTGGTACCCTTCCCTGTATTGAGATCCAGTCAGGAAAATGCTGAGTATTTATGTGAGAGGTTCTCCCTGTTAAGCATACCTAATTTAGGCGCGTTAAACAGGAGATCCAATACAAAACCTAGACGGAATCAAGGTCAAGGTCAAGAGGTACCAGCTCAAGGGACAGAAACAGTGAAGAGTTTAATTGTGGGTAATCCCAAGTTACCCACAGGGGTTCTAGAGCAATGGGGGTGGAAGGATATACCTCAGGCTGAACATGAAGCAACCATGGTCGCTGAATTACTCCAGACCCACGCCCTGGTCGGAAATGACGCAACCAAACATACCATCATGACCCAGTTACAGGAAGCTGAATGTATCCATATGGCAACCCATGTTTCCTGGAAGCTGAGCTCGTTGGTCCTAAGTCCTGGTGAGGTCTTGGAGAGAACACCAACAAAGAGTAAGATCTATATGACAGATATAGCTGAAGAGGATGATGATGGTGAGGTGTCCACTTCTGCAGAGACACCCTCACCAGGTGAGTTCCTCTTAAGCGCAGCGGACATCAGCAGTTTGAAGATGCAAGCCAGATTGGTGGTAGTCTCCTCATCACATACCAGGGACCAAGGTGGTTGGGCTAATGCCCAAGGTGTATCCACATTGGTCAAATCCCTTCTACAAGCTGGTACCCAAGCTGTTTTGGTTTCCCTATGGCCCGTACCTGATACCGCAACCAAAATCTTACTCAGGGCTTTCTATTCATCACTTCTTCAGGGTACCCGTGCTGCCAGGGCCCTTTCGGAAGCAATGCAAACCGTCCAACATACAAAACACTTCGCACATCCTGCGAATTGGGCTGGGTTCCTCCTCGTGGGTTTTAATGTTAGGTTGTCTAACAAAGTGGCCCTTATGGGTCAAGCCCTATGTGAATTATTGAAGGTACCCGAGAAGTGTAGAGATGCCCTAAGGGTTACCCTGCATTTAGTAGAGAAAAGTCTTCAGAGGATACACAGAGGTCAAAAGAACGCGATGTATACAACCCAAAAGTCTATCGAGAACAAAGTGGGTACCATCAATGGATGGAAGGAGTTGTTGATGTCTGTGGGCTTCCGGTTTGAACCTGCTTCAAATGGGATACCTTCAAGTGTGTTTTTTCCTCAGAGTGACCCAGATGAGAGGTTAACTCAATGCTCAGCCAGTCTTCAGGCCCTTTTAGGGTTATCTGCTACCAGTCTCCATGCCCTGTCAAAACTAACCTCAAATTTCGATGTGGCTGATGATATCATTGCTGTTATCCAAAGTGCTTTGGGGCAATTCAATTCGAAGAACCTGGATACTGATACGGTTGATATAGGGTTGAACGTCAGGTGGGTACCATCAATTTTTTTTTACTCCTAAAACCTTAAAAATGTGTTTTTAGATTGTGGCAGGTCCCAGGTTGTCATGAATTACTAGCTTCTTTGGGTTTTGACCTCTGTGATGTGGGTCAAGACAAGGTGACCCTTCGAACCTCAAAACAATCAAACCGAAGGAATATTCAGTTTACCCTCCAGGCTTTACTAGCGTTGTTTGACACCCAGGAGGCCCCGAAGAGTCTAACCATTGATTCATCCAGTAGTTTGGAAAGCCTACCATCAGATAATGAGATGTCTTATTCAGATACAGACATACCACCTCCTCAATGTGCAGCTGCAACGTTACCCTTGAGGGTACCACCATTTTCCAGAGCGGTTTTACCTCGGAAGAAACTTGGAGGTGCGTTTACCAGTTATGTCCGAAGACGAGGTGAGCCTGATGGTAGGACAGCGAACCCACCAGATACTAAAACCCTTCTAGGGTTGGACCTTCAAAGAAAACAAACCTTAGCACGACCTGGGGGTGGGGAGTCAGATGCTGCATTCACTCCAAGCCCACCTGTTGTTCTTCAGGGAGACGCCATTGCTATGGGGTTAGCTCACCAAACAAAGTAAGTCCTTCCCTGAATTTCAACCTGATTAAGGTTTTAATGGTTTTGATGGTTTAGGATAAGGAGTCTATACCCTCAATCTGAAAAACATGAAGGTCGTCGCCCTGACAGCTCCAGCTCCAGTTCTGTAACAGACTGGGAAAATTCCGGGTTGAATACGGTCCTACGAAGGTCACAACCACCCTTACCTCCACCTAGGATCCCTAAGAATCTCCTGGACATGACCCCGTTGTATAACAACCTACCTTCTGGTTTCTGTGAAAATTCTTCAGATTCTGAACTGGAGAAAATGTTTTCTTCAACTCCCAACGTCCCGAATCCAGTTGGGCTTACCAAAATGCAGAGACCCATGAAGAAACCCAGGAGTACCTGTACCCTGGACAGGCTTTCTGTTAGAACTGAAGGTGTACCTGCTCCTAACCCTTCACCTTCAAAACGAAACATCCTAGCTTTATCTGAAGAAAACTTAGCTGGTAATGCCAATGAAAGGTTATTATACTTCAGACCTAATGGGGACGATGATGGTACTCATGATGACGTCAACGAAAGAGGAGGTGAGGTCAAAAAGGCCGAGGAAAGTAAAAATCTTCATGATGCGATTCTTGCTACGCAACTACGGCATATAAACCGGGAGATGACACCTTCAATATCCGAGGTGTACCATGAACGGAATATAGGGTTGGGTCTTGCCCCACCTTTGTCTAAATTACTACTAAATCAAGGACAAGTTGCAATGCCCCAAGTGGAATCATCCCTGTTAGATAAAATCTCATTAAATTTATTAGAAGAAGAAGAAACAGGGAGTAATGGTAGTCAGGAAAGTAAAACAGGTGGTACGGTCCCCAATACCACACCAGGTACCACCTCAACATTAAAAACAAAGTCAAAACCATGGTTGACTGAAAACCAAGGGTTACAACAGATCCACAGCTCAGATTTGACCACGGCGGATATCCTGGAAAGAGAGGTTAAGAACAAGAGTAAAGCTATGACCAGGTAGGTCATCAAAACCCATAATATTCAACATAAATCAAAATAATTTTTATAAATCTTACCAGGGAAGCAACCAGAATGACCTTGGCCCATCTCTCCGCCCCAAAAGTGAAACCCGACCAAGGTGACCTAAAAAGGGTCTCACCTTTTTCCGAAATGTCACGCCGTGATGAAGGCGACGGTCGCTCCATAGCAGATTCCAGTTGTTCCAGTTACAAAGGTACCCAATTCAGAGGGTACCCTAATGCTGGTACCTCATCCACGGATAAGACCCTTACCCGTTTGGGTAAAAACACTCTGGTACCACATGTGCCTGTCCCGATGGTACGACGTACAAAACCCAATTGATGTTAATATTAAGCAATATTTATTATACACAATATATTTTTATACATTACTAATCAGCTGGTACCCTTGATGTGGTACCAGGCATGATGATGTTTCATGTAAGTCGATTGGACTTCATCCTAACCTTACCATTGTAGGTATTTTTTGCTTTACTTACAGCTGGTAGGTTTTTCTCACGCCAATCTGCTTCTAACCTTACCCAGATCCCACCTGCAAGTTATTCCTGGTAGGTTATAAAATATTTTTAGGTTATGGAGACATACCAGGTTTATTAGACTTTGAATTTTTACTGCTTTCTATCTCAGAGGTTAGTTTTGTTCTGGAATTTATAATGGCCGCCATTTTCTTGAAGGTAATCTCCTCGTGTAACCTTTGCAGGTCCTGGTTACTCCTGCATGATAAATTCACCTGCCATTGAAGGGCGTATAATTTTTTCTTTGGTTTACCACGAATCTATAAACATATAACCTTAAAATATTGAAGGTATGTCTTTATAATGACCTACCTTGTGTTTTGTAGGTCCAGACTCTTCACTTTCCGATGTAGTGGTACCAGAAGTACTGGTATCACTCCTTGTTTCCTCCTCACTTTCCTCCTCAAGGTCACCTTGATCTTCATTAGTATCACAGGGTACCAATTCACTTAACAACCCTAATTTAGGTCTTGGTGGGACTATTTGTAACCCATCCCACCAGAAAGACTCTTTACTCTCTAATTTACTATCATCTGCATCGGTGGGTTCCCTTGCTATTAACCTGGTCAACCGATCAGGGAATACCAACTTTGGAGGTACCTCCACAATCAAATGTCGCATATTATCTAGAAACGCAACAATGGCGGCGTCTTTTATCTCCGTAGTCGAGATGGTGTGATCCCTGAACTGACAACCAGTGCGATCATCTAAAATCTAACCTCAAATAACACATAACCTCTTTTATACAAAAATAGTAAAACATGACCTACCTCGAATCGGTAAGCGCGTTCCCCACAACAAGGGTACCTCCCAACAGGCAACGCAGGTTTCTGTGGATCCAGAGTGAAAAACTGTGGCTGATCCGGATGGTACCTGCACCATCCCTCTTGCCAAGCAGGGAAGTACCTTTTACAAGCTGTACAATACAAAAAATGACATGCACCCCATACCCGCCAGTAAACCTTCCTCCAACTCTTCAAAACTTTATACAAATGACTAATATACTCATTAATATCCCAGCTGGTATCAATCTGATGGTGATTCACGATGGTACCATCAAATTGCAGCTGCATACAAGCAGGTACACATGGAATTTGACTTCCATACTTTGGATTAATCAACTGCTGACAGTTTTACACCTGTAGACCCTTGCCATTGTACAGTAGTGACCTCTGAGTGCCTCACCATCAATCTCACACAGACTCTGAATGAGTTTACAGTATAACTTCGACTGAATCTTGTCCTTTCTGTCTTTGATTGTCTCAACCTCTGTGTTGGTGTACATCGCAGCCAGTCTAGACAAGATAGTATCATTCAAACTGGACAAACTACTCGCTGTCTTGATGATATCATTCATATGCTTGTGACAAAAGTGCAGACATTCGTTAACCAGTGGTTCCATTTGAAGAAATGAAGCACTGACCAAGATAGACACTGTGTTCGACACATCCAAGACAGGTTCATCACCTGGTAGGACAACATCTCTCTTGATATACTTCATTAACCACTCAAAGATTGTTATGTCGCAGTGTACAGTGATTTCCATATCTTCCAATCGCTGATCTTTAGTTACATCAGCGAAGTAACCCATGTGTTCAACGAGTAACACCTGATTGCATAGGAAATCCTTCTTGAGGCCTTTGATTTCATCGAAGACATGTATAGCTACTTTGGATCTACAAATAAGACAATTAATTGCTTTTTATTTGATGGTATGTTAGATTTTCTTACTCTGTTTTGATGTCTTGTGTGCTTGTGGATTTTTTGAGGTTGGTACAGCTGAGTTTATCTAATGAAGCACTTTTTGGTATAACAGATGGTCTCCTGGTGGGTTTTGACACTTTGGTGGTACCTCCTTGTACTGGTACCATTAATGGCAGGACAGAATCAATGATGCCTTCGTTCAGGACGTGGGCAAGGCGTGATTGTAGCTGGATTTCCATTTCGTCGATGTTTTGATCTTCGGATGGGTTTTGAGGTGGTTCTTCGATGGGTTTCAATGCAGGTGATGGTATACCTTTAGGTATGGTACTTATCTTACTTCCTAGACCTTTTAAACTGATCCAATCTACTAAAAAACATAAAATTTCAATAAAAATATCCTAACCTGATTTATAACCTACCTTTTTTAAGTAGAAACGTGTCTAGGTTATCATGCATCTGATAAGCTGTTTTTAGCACATCCAGGAATTGTTTGACGGTGATTTCGGACTGGGTTGGGATTGGTTTGGGGCTTGGGAGAGCAATTCGTGTGGGTTTTGTTATGCTGTTCATTTTTTGTGTTTTCGCCCATGAGATTAGTATGGATTTGGTTGATTGGTCCTTAATGCGGGTGCTATCTTCTTTTTGTCTTCTTTGGTGGTTAGGAGGTGTAATGGGCTCGTTGTGGGTTCACCTTTACCGTCAGACATTTTGTTTTGTGGGTTTTATGATGAAAAACAATAAAATTAGGAAAATGATGAGAATACAACTGGAATTGTTTGATTATTGATCAAACTTTGCTGGAATATATTTGATGCCACTCTTTACAGTGCGGATATAGGGGATAAATTATAAAGAAGACGAAACTTCACCAAAATTTTATGATAAATGACGGTTTTGACGTTTTGTCAAAGTAAAAACTTCATAAAATTGATTTTTTGGTGAACTTTTAATTGTTTATGTTTAAAACGTTATAAAAACTGTTCTAATTATCGGATAATTAAAAGTAATACATTAAAAGATTCCCTAACTTTTTGTCTTTAAAATAGGCTTTAAAATGATTTTATAAAATATTTACTTTAGTAATTATTTAAGTTTTAAACAAAAGATGCGTGGTTTAGGTTTTTAACTGTAATTGTTTGTTTAAAACGTTGTAACTTTTTTATTAAAAATTTTAGGTTATCCAAAATAGCTGCATATAATTCTTAATTAAATTCTCTTTCTAATGATGTTTTTTTCAAAATTATCAAAAATGCCGTTTTTGAGTTATTTTGTCCCAAAGTATGGTAATAATATCTTAAGAGGTAGCAAACCGCTGCGTTTCCATTGTTTATGTTTAAAGTCTAATAAAAACTGTTTCAATAATTTAATCATCAAAAGTGATACCTTAATGGATTCCTCATCTCTTTCCCTATCAAATGAGCTCATATTTAACTTTGTAAAATTTTTAGTTTAGCTGTTATTCAAGTTTGAAACAAAAATTGCAGTTTCACGCAAATTAACCGAAAATATTTGTTTAAATTGCAATAACTTTTTTATTAATAATTTAAGGTTATCCAAAAAAACTGCAAAATATTCTAAATTAAATTATCTTTCTAATGATATTTTTATCAATATAATCAAAAATGCCGTTTTTGAGTTATATCGATCGAAAACACGCATTGACATTTTGTGACGTAGCAAACAGCTGCGTTTTTGTTGTTCAACTTTAAAACCTTATAAAAACACTTCCAACAATCGGATAAACATAAATAATACCTCAATAGATTCGTAAACTCTTTATCTATCCAATACACTCACTTTTATTCACATAAAATTTTTATTTTAGCCGTAAATTTATATAAAAGCAAAAATTGCATTTTTTCTTCCAAAATGCAAACATTCGCTAAACACTCTGTAACTCATAAACCCTCTTTTTATAAATTTCAAAACAATCATAACCAATTCTCTATTAAATTACCTTTCAACTGACACTATCACCAATACTCCAAAATTTTTTTTTGCGAGATATTCCACTTTAAAAATCACACAAAAACCAATCATTTCTCAAAACTTTAATTTTTACATTTTACCAAATTGCGTACACATTATTAACAATATCATCATATCCTGAATATAAACATTTAAGTTTGTGCATATCATCTCATCATCACCTCATTATCAACATGTATCACATCCGTTATCACACTATTATCAACATTACCTAACCTACAAAATCAAATCAAACCTAAATCATAAAAATAAATTAAAATTATAAATAAAAGCATAAATTAATCATAAATTACTCATAAATATAAAATAGTTAATACTGTAAAATTACAATGGCGTCCATCTAACCACCATTTTATTCATTTTTGTTCGTATAACCAAAAAAATCAAATCATCAAAAAATAACCTAAAATTCTCTATAAAAACCTAAGCAGCCGCCATATTACCTTCAATCAACTGCTTCCTCAACTCCGGCTCCATCTTCCCATCACTACCCTCAACCCTACTCTTAACCTCCACTTTAACCACCTTCTCCTGCCCAAGGAAAATAAAATTATGCTCGAAATACTCCTGAATATCCTTCAGCTTCATCCCGTGCGTCTCCGGCAAGAAAACAAACGCATACAAAATCCCCAACAGGGAAATCCCTGCAAAAAACCACAAAATACCATGCGCGCCACCTAGCATCGCATCCAGTGGTCGATAACATTGCAACGAAGCAAACATCAACAGATTCGCCAAACTATACGATATACTATGCCCAATCCCTCGAATCTCCAATGGGAACAACTCAGCTGTCATCGTCCAAGGTATAGGCAACATACCAATCATCGATGTGAGGACATACATCAACAAAAACAGCACAGGAATCCATGTTTGTGTTGAACTTCCTGTTTTTATCCAATACGTATACAATCCACAGATGAACATGCATACAGCCATGCCTGCACAGCTCGTCATCACCAGTGGTCTCCTCTTATATCTCTTCAATAAGTAAGTATTAACCATAGACATGATAAACCTGACTAAACCAATCAAAACCGACGCTAGGTATGGATTTACAGTTGCTCCCATCTCCACGAAGAATGTGACTGAATAGAATAACGTGACGTACACTCCGGAGAAGTCTTGAAAGAAGAATAATCCTGCTAGGATGAGAATTGGTTTGATTCCGGTTGGTTTTAGTAGTGCTCTTGCAGTTCGGCCAGCGCTGCTGTTTGTAGAGAGGGCGTTCTCGTCGTCTTTTGTCTTTTTGTCCTTGATGAGCAAGTCAAGTTGCATTTCTGACAGTGTTCTTTGCTGTGGATGAGGTGATATTAGTACAATTGTTGTGAGAATGTATATAACCTACCTTTTCATCGTGTGTTTTAGGTTGATATCGGTTTATCCACTCGAGTGAACGACGTGCTTCGTCGATGCGGCCTTTAGAGACAAGCCACGCCGGGCTTTCTGGTATGAACATGATGAGGATTGCAGGGATGATCACGTAGGCGTTGGCGAGCCATGCGGTTGTACGCCAGCTGAAGAACCAGCCTTTCAAGTAAGCCAAAACCATTCCTGCAAGTGCAAGGTTTTTGTGTGAGTTAATGTGTAATATGTAAGATCAGCTGGGGAGTGAATACATGGCGCCCTCTGTCGGTTTATATGCATACTATAGTTGTGTATATATGGTTGCCTATAGTACATCGCTAACTATATAGGTTTATGAGTTTTTATTGAGTTTTTTTAATATTTCAATTAATTTTATTATTTTAGACTTACCTAATGATGCAAAAGCAGGTGCTGATGATATTAAAGATCCACGGATGTCAGGACGAGCGATTTCTGTGATGTATACAACTGCAGGACTGCTAAACCACGCTGAAAATTGGTAAAAGTGTTAAAAATGAGTTTAACACTTTAATTTGTAGGTTATGTGTGTTTGATGCTTACCAGCTCCCAAACCAGTGAGTATTCTGCCGATTAATATCATGGTGACACTATTTGCGGTTGCTATTAACCCCCAGCCGAGTAAAACAGGTATCGTTGATAGTTTGATTGTGTTCAGGCGTCCCTTGGCGTCCATTATGAATCCGCCGAATAAGGCACCGATAGGCACAGCGATTACGATTACACTTGCTATGTTTTTTTTTATATTAAGTAAAAATAAGTTAATTTTGGTGGTTTTGAGTGGGTATATTGTGTTGCATACCTATCCATGTTGTTTCTGCTTTGGTTGCGGTTAGATCAGTGCTGCCATCTTCTAACTGTGGGACTAAGATGGCGGAGTATGCGAGTGACATGCCTACCACGAGGTGGAAAGATGCTGAGATAGCGGTTGCTATTATCTGTGGGTTTTAAAAAAAAGACATTTTAGGTTAGATTTGTTTAGGTTGGTTTATTTTTGAGGTTATTTTTACTTGTGGTATTAATGTTTTGACATTGCGGGCTTCAAAGCGGCTTAGTGATGCGTTGCTGACGATCATTTCGACGAAGAGTTCTTCTTGTTTGCGGATGCCGTCTTTTTTAAGGCCGCCATCTTCTATGCTGTAGAAATATATGGTTTTAGTGGTAGAAATTGATGTTTTTTGGGTGGGTATTACTGGTGAATGGGTTATTTGATTAGAGAGGTTAAGATGTTATCGGGTAGATAATTAGTCGGGGAATCGATTTGACTATATAATGTTTTAGTATAATTAGTGGTATAGAAGTTACAGGGTGTTAAAGTTAAGAATTGTATTTGTCACTTGAAAGTTTTAATTTTGTGGATTTTTTTTCGGATTCAAATTGTGAGAGAACCAAAAATTTTAGGAACATGATTTAGGCGTCATTAGATTGACAATGAGTTATATATTACGTTAGTGTTTGAAATATTTTAATAAAAAAGACCGATTAATAGTTACAGGGTGTTAAAGTTGAGTATATCATTTATTACATTAAAAGTACGCTATTTTGAAAATATTTTTCGGATTCAAATTGTGGGTGAATGGATAATTTTACAAATATCATTTAAACGTTATTTAATAGATAATGAGTTCTATAATAGAATAGCCTTTGAATTATTTTAGTTAAAAAGGCAGATTAAAAGTTACAGGGTGTTAAAGTTGAACGTAACATTTACTCCGTAAACATTTCAGTTTTATGAAAAAAAAATTCAAATTTGAATTATGAGTGAACGGATAATTTTATAAACATGAATTAAGTATTATTTGATAGATAATGAACTAAATAATAGATTAATACAACAATATTTTTCTTTAAAAAGGGGGAATATTAGTTACAGAGTGTTAAAAATTAGTTTGAAATCCATCATTGGAATATATTCTGCAATATTTTTTCAAACTCAAATTATGTGTAAACAAAAATATTTAGAAATTTGATTTTGATGTTAGTAGATAGCCAATAAGTCAAATAATAGATTTATTTTTTATTTGTTTTAATCAAAAAGGCAGAATTCAAGTTACAGAGTGTCAAAGTTAAACCAACAAATTTGTCTCACTTTCTTGTATTTTTTTGTAACTTGTTTTTCAAACTCAAATTGTGATTGAACGGATAATTTTACAAACATGAAGTAAAATTGATTAGAAAGATAATACGTCATATAATAAATTAGGGTTATTCCCATTGCAATAAAAAAGGCAGTAAGAAAGATACAGAGTGTTAAAACTCAACATTAAATTCGTAAAAACCAATTTATCATTCCTGTAATTACTTCTTTAAACAAAAATTACAAATGAACCAAATATTCAATAAAAACGATTATTATCTTATCAGATAGATAATGAATCAAAGAATAAAATACATTTTACATTTTTTCTCTAAAATAAATATAACAAAATCTACAGAGTGTTAAACTCCACAACAAAAATAAAAATCAATCAATCAAAACAAAACAAAAACATTTCCCTATGTTTCATTCTATTAGTAAAAACACAATTAATTCATAACCACCATAATTAGTGGTTAATGACCGAGTAAAAATACCATACACACACACAATATTATAAACGATTCAACCTTCGCGTGCTGCCACAAATCATACATAACTAAATCCAATAACTAAACAACACACAACACAAATCAATATATTACATAATAATTATAATTACTATCAAAATCAAACAAAAAAGTAAAACTAAAATTATTTCTATTTATATCAATTCGCATGTCAGCAAGTGATAACTAATTAAAAAATTAAAACATATTTAAACCCATTTGAAATAATAAAAATATCGCGTGCATCACATTTCTATTAATGTATTTGGGTCACGTTTAGTTTGGTTTATTGTCTCATGTATCGAATTGTTGCCATCCAAAACGGAGAATAGAATCAAATAGGAAAAATTTATTTGTTTGATCAATTATTCCGCCGCAGTCGCATTGACGCATCTCTTGCATGCTCGTGCATAGTCTTAATTAAATTACGAGCACTTGCACACGCTTGCCAAATCAAACAGTTAAACATTCAACATTTAAACAAACGACACGAATCAATTACGAATGAAGCACGAATTTAACCTTGAAAATCTTTCCTTTCATTTTTGTGCATTCTACAATCTATTTTAGAGTTTTGAAAGTAGCGCCATCTACCAGTTAATACTGGTAAATACGAGTATTTGTTGAGATATTGATTGTATTAATCAAATGCTTGGTTTTATTGGTAATTTTAGTTTTAAAGAAATAACTTGCAGGAAAAATAAATTGATTTTACTAGTTTAATGTTGAAGTTAAACACTCTGTATCTTTTATTTTGCCTTTTTTACTGAAACGGAAACAACTCTAATCAATTATATGACGTATTATCTTTCTAATCAACTTTATTTCATGTTGATGAAATTATCCGTTCATTCACAATTTGAGTTTGAAAAAGAAATTACAAAAATATAAGAAAGTGAGAAAAACTGGTTTGTTTAACTTTGACACCCTGTAACTTAAATTGTGCTTTTTGACCAAAATAATTAATATGTTATTCTATTATTTGACTCATTGGCTATCAAATAAGCCTAAAATCAAGTTTGTAATTTTTTTGTTTAAGCATAATTTGAGTTTGAAAAATATTGCACATATTTGAATTATGAGTATTCCAATATGAAGGATTTATGAGTAATTTTAACACTCTGTAATTGTTATTCCCCTTTTAATCAAAAATTTCATAGTACTAATCTATTATTTGGCTTATTATCTATAAAATAAAATTTAATTTATGATTATAAAATTATCGGTTCCCTCATAATTTAAATTTGAACTTTTTGCATAAAACTGAAATTTTACGGAATAAATGTCACGTTCAAATTTAACATCCTGTAACTTTTAATCGGCCTTTTAAATAGAATAATTCAAACGCTATTCTATTATAGAACTCATTATCTATTAAATAACGTTTAAATAACATTGGTAAAATTATCCATTCACCCACAATTTGAATTCGAAAAATATTTTCAAAAAGTGTACTTTTAATGGAATAAATGACATACTCAACTTTAACACTCTGTAACTATTAATCGGTCTTTTTAACTAAAATATGTCAAACACTAATCTATTATATAACTCATTATCAATCTAATGACGCCTGGGATCGGTGAGTGAGTGCAAATGTTATAATTGATGAGTGAGTAAAAGACACGATGTTTAATTATCACGAACAATGTTTATTAAGAAGTATGAAGAGAAGTGAAGTTAGTAGAACTGTAGAGTTTGAAGTGTGTGGAATAACTGTAGAAGTGTCGCTTGTGAAATGTGTAGAATAACTGACCTTCTAAACCCTTGTCACTCACCAGCAACCCTTCAGGTTGATGGGTGGTGACAAGAAATTTGGAAGTAGGAAGAAAGCGATAGATTTGATTGGTAGAAGAAAGTCTGTGACATTGAAGAGAGGGAAAGTTGACCATCGGATTTTGGGAATCCGAGCCGGACCATCTGTTACTGACCGCACGCTAGATACAGCGTGCCAAACCGTCCGACTCTGGGATTAGGTTTTTCAAGGGTAATAAAAGTAATTAGAATTTTGGGAATTTTATACGAAGAATTATGGCATGCAATATAGATGAAGAAAGTTATAGAGTGCATGCAATATAGATGAAGAAAATTAGAATAGATAGATAGAATAGAATTAGAATAAGCGTTGGGTAATGATCCCCACACGCCTAAACAATGTTCATAAAATTTTTGGTTCTCCCACAATTTAAATTCAAAAAAAATACACAAAATTAAAAATTTCAAGCAACAATTCTAGTTCTTAACTTAAACACCCTGTAACTTTTAGTGGTCATTTATACTAAAATATATAAAACACTAAATATAGATATAACTCATTGTCAATTTAGTGACGCCTAACAAATACCATTTTAACCTTGAAACATTATTCAGAGCATCATATAACCTATTTTACTATTTAGTAACTAGCGCCATCTACCAACAAACATCTCAAACATTAAATACAATTTAAAATATAAATATCTACCTATTTTTCTACTTTTTCTATTTTTATTTATTCTGCACTTTGTATCTAGGTTGAATTTTCTCTCATTTCCTTATTCTATTGCAAATTGCGTAACAAACAACTCGATTTTATTTATTACTCAACTTGCAATACTACTCTAGCAATAAACATTGTGCAATATGCAATAAACACTTCAATCTTGCACTATTCGCACTATTTCCCATTCAAATTTAATTTCATTCCAATTTTATTCATTTAAATAATAAAAAATTGTTATTATACTCACTGTAGACTGTAACAGCTCGCACTGAAACACATGCAAACAATACAAACGATTAAAATGTTGTAAAACCCACGATTAGTAAATAATTAGTGCAATTTCCGGTGGAATTCCAATGATTTTGGTAATTTTAATCATTTTAAACTGGATTTAACCTGATTATGATCAATTTTTGCGTACCTGATTGGATCCATGATTATGGTGTAGATAAAATTCCAGTTATTCGAGAACGGATTGTAGATTGTCTGGCGATTTGCAATTTGTACTTTAATGTCGCGTGAGAGGCTCGTGTTGCATTTCAGGCGATTCGGTGACACTTGTGTGACATTAATGACTCAGCAGTTTCTGTAATACATAATTGAAGTTTGAGTTACGTCATTGAAATATGAAAATGTTTGGTTTTAATTGATTTGTGGGTAAAGTATAAGGGGGATTTGGATGGGGAAAGTTTTATTTTGTAAATTATTAGTTTGGGAATGGATTATAATTTGTTGTTTTTGAAAATAATGATTTAAACCAATTTTACAGGGTGTTAAAGTTGATGATTGAAATTTTGAGTGGATAAATGATTTTTTAGTTTAAAGTTAATTTGTGGGTTAATTAAAAGTGATAATTAAGATGTTATAGTCTTATCAGGTAGATAATAAACTCAAGAATCTAATGAAGTATTTAGATTTTTTGTAGCGTAACTAGAAAAAATTCCAGAAGCATTCAAAGTTCTCTATTGAATGGAAATTACTAGAATAGTTGTGATACATTTGTGACTTTGCAATTTTTTCTTAAAAATCAAATTGTGACTAAACTATAAGTCCGATTGAAGTGATCAAAGTCTTATTTTATAAATAATGAGTCAAAGAATATAATAAAGTTTGTTGTTTTTAAAAATAATAATTTAAACAAATTTTACAGGGTCTTAAAGTTGATAATGAAAAATAAATTTCGGTAAAGGAAATATTTTTTTAAAAATTCAATTTTTACGTTAATTAAAAATAATTAAGCAGATGTTAATACCTTATCTGATAGATAATAAACTCAAGAATCTAACGTAGTATTTAGTTTTTTTGTAACGTAACTAGAAAAAATTCCAGAGGCATTCAAAGTTCGCTATGAAATGTGAATGAATAGAACAGTTGTAATACATAAGTGACAATGCACGTTTTTTCTTTAAAGTCAAATTGTGACTTAACTATAAGTCAGATTAAAGTAGCAAACCTCTTAATTTATAAACAATGAGTCAAGGAATGCACTAAAGTTATTATTTTGTTTATAAAATAACTTAAACAAAACTTACAGGGTGTCAAAACTCATTAAACAAAAAACAAAATTTTCCATTGAAACTTTTAAGAAAAAATTCAATTAAAAATTAACGATAAATGATAGAAAATTGTTTAAAATCTCATTAAACAGCCAATAAAATACCGAATCAAATAAACTTTAAATAAATTTTCTAAATTAATAACAAAAAAAGTTACAAGCAAGTTAAATTCAAAACTTAATTCACAAAACTCAAAGAAATATAATTACACATTCTACAATTAAAAATCCAGATAAATATTGCAAATAATGATGAAATAAATGACGAAATCAATTTCTAGTATATCTAATGGTCTGGTGGACAGTCTAGTAGATAATTACAATAGTTACCAAGCTTACATAATCAATTTTTCATGTTTCATGCCTGCGCGCAGTTCGAATATTAAATTTTCGTCGAATTACGATTTATGATGTTCATATTAATGGTCATATTTGCATCACATGTACTCACATACTCGAATAAATACATCCTTGACACACGAACTTGGCCGCTATTACTCAACAATTCGTTTTCGATTTTAATTTCGTACGAATACACGCGACTTGCACGCACAAAACACCAAAATGAAACATGTGCCAAAAAGGCCAAAAATAAACATCAACTACAATAAAACTAATAATAATAATAATAATAAACTAAAACTTCATTAAAAATATAAATAATTTAATTATTATGACTTTTAATTTTTTTAATTTTAAATTTCTTTTGTTTTCTTATCGAAAAATGAAAATAAATTATAATATTTTACTTACTTTAACATTGAAAATGCATGATTACACTTAAGTCACGTAGCAATCACTGGCACCTTATTTAAATTTAAGTTAAACACGTTTCAATGCGATTATATGCCAGTACAGAACAATGGAATCAAAATAAAGTTATTTTTATTTGTATTTTCCTCCCGGCTGCCGAACACATCCAACTAGTTACGCAGTCGAACGCGAACTGAACACGGCGTGTGCATGACGAGTTATTGATTAAAATTACAACGTGATTTTTGGATTTACAGGTTTTTTGTTGAGTTTAACATGTTTTAACATGTTTAACAGTTTATGAAGATGCCCTCTGGGCGAAACATGTTAAACTCAACAAAAAAACCTGTAAATCCAAAAAAAAATCACGTTGTAATTTTAATCAATAAATATCTTTATATTTATAAAAAATACATAATAATTATAATTACTATCAAAAAACCAAAAACAAGCAAGTGCAAGTGAAGTGTTACAACAATTGCAACAAAAAAAACTTATATCACCAATAAGACGTTATCACGTAAACATCTCGATCGTAAACCTACTTTACAAACAACCATTCTGTTTTTTTTATCCAAAATTTCATAGTACTAATCTATTATTTGGCTCATTATCTATCAAATAAAACTCAATTCATGTTTATAAAATTATCCGTTCACTCATAATTCAAATTTGAACTTCTTTTGCATAAAACTAAAATTTTTAAGGAATAAATGTCACGTTCAACTTTAACACCCTGTAACTTTTAAACTGTCTTTTTAACTCACACAATTCAAACGCTATTCTATTATAGAACTCAATATCTATTAAATAAAATAAATTATCCATTCACCCACAATTTGAATTCGAAAAATGTTTTCAAAAATGTGTACTTTTACTGAAATAAATGACATACTCAACTTCAACACCCTGTAACTAGTAATCGGCCTTTTTAACTAAAATATTTCATACACTAAACAATTATATAACTCATTGTCAATCTAATGACGCTCAAACCATGTTTGTAAAATTTTTGGTTCTCTCACAATTTAAATTCGAAAAAAAAATCCAAAAATCAAAACTTTCAAGTGACAAAACCTATTCTTAACTTGAACACCCTATAACTTTTAGTCGGTCTTTCATACTAAAACATTTAAAACACTAAATTAAGATATAACTCAATAACTCATTGTCAATTTAGTGACGCCTAACAAATACGAATTTAACCTTGAAAACTTCTCATTGCATCATACAATCTATTCTACTATTTACTAACTAACGCCATCTACCAACGCATACTTTAAACATAAAATACTATTTAAAACATAAACATCTAATACTTTTTCACATTTTCTATTTATACTCATACTGCACTTTGTATCTAGGTTGAATTTTCTCTCATTTCCTTATTCTATTGCAAATTGCGTAACAAACAACTCGATTTTATTTATTACTCAACTTGCAATACTACTCTAGCAATAAACATTGTGCAATATGCAATAAACACTTCAATCTTGCACTATTCGCACTATTTCCCATTCAAATTTAATTTCATTCCCATTTTATTTATAATAAAAAATAAAAAAAATGTTATTATACTCACTGTAGACTGTAACAGCTCGCACTGAAACACATGCAAACAATACAAACGATTAAAATGTTGTAAAACCCACGATTAGTAAATAATTAGTGCAATTTCCGTTGAAATTCCGATGATTTTGGTAATTTTAATCATTTTAAACTGGATTTAACCTGATTATGATCAATTTTTGCGTACCTGATTGGATCCATGATTATGGTGTTGATAAAATTGTCGCGTGAGAGGCCCGTGTTGCATTTCAGGCGATTCGGTGACACTTGTGTGACATTAATGACTCAGCAGTTTCTGTAATACATAATTGAAGTTTGCGTTACGTCATTGAAATATGAAAATCTTTGGTTTTAATTGATTTGTGGGTAAACTATAAGGGGGATTTTGGTGGGGAAAGTTTTATTTTGTTAATAATTAGTTGAGGAATGGATTGAAGTTTGGTGTTTTGAAAAATAATGATTTAAACAAATTTTACAAGGTGTTAAAGTTGATGATTGAAATTTTAAGTGGCAAAATGAGTATTTTTGTATAAAGTTAATTTGTGGGTTAATTAAAAGTGATAATTATGATTTTAAAGTCTTGTCTGATAGATAATGAACTAAAGAATCTAATGAAGTATTTAGATTTTTTGTAGCATAACTAGAAAAAATTCCAGACGCATTCAAAGTTATTTATTGAATGGAAATTACTAGAATAGTTGTCATACATTTGAGACATTGCATTTTTTTCTTAAAAATCAAATTGTGACTTAACTATAAGTCAGATTGAAGTGATCAAAGCTTTATTTAATAAATAATGAGTCACAGAATACACTTAACTTTGTTGTTTTCAAATATAATAATTTAAACAAATTCTACAGGGTCTTAAAGTTGATAATGAAAAATAAATTCCGGTAAAACAAATATTTTTTTAAATTTCAATTTTTACGTTAATTAAAAATAATTAAGCAGATGTTAATACCTTATCTGATAGATAATAATCTCAAGAATCTAACGAAGTATTTAGATTTTTTGTAGCGTAACTAGAAAAAATTCCAGACGCATTCAAAGTTATCCATTAAATGTGAATTACTAGAACAGTTGTAATACAAAAGTGACACTGCATTTTTTTTCTTCAAAGTCAAATTGTGACTTATCTATAAGTCAGATTAAAGTGGCAAACCTCTTAATTTATAAACAATGAGTCAAGGAATGCACTAAAGTTATTATTTTGTGTGAAAAATAACTTAAACAAAACTTACAGGGTGTTAAAGTCCACCAAACAAAAAACAAACTTTTCAATTGCAACTTTTAAGAAAAAATTCAATTAAAAATTAATAAGAAATCATAGAAAAACGTTTAAAATCTCATTAAACAGCCAATAAAATACCAAATCAAATAAACGTTAAATAAATTTTCTAACTTAATAACAAAAAAGTTACAAGCAATTTAAATTCAAAACTTTTAACCCAAAACTCAAAGAAATACAATTACACATTCTACAATTAAAAATCCAGATAAATATTGCGAATAATGATGAAATAAATGACGAAATCATCATTCTAGCATTTCTAATGGTCTGGTGGACAGTCTAGTAGATAATTATAATAGTTACTAAGCTTACATAATCAATTTTTCATGTTTTGTTACTGCGAGCGATTTGAATATGAAATTTTCGTCGAATTACGATTTATGATGTTCATATTAATGGTCATATTTGCATCACATGTACTCGCATATACGAATAAATACATCCTTGACACACGAACTTGGCCGCTATTACTCAACAATTCGTTTTCGATTTTAATTTCGTACGAATACACGCGACTTGCACGCACAAAACACCAAAATGAAACATGTGCCAAAAAGGCCAAAAATAAACATCAACTACAATAAAACTAATAATAATAATAATAGTAAACTAAAATTTCCTTAAAAATATAAATTATTTCATTATTTTGGCTTTTTAATGAACTTTATTTTAAATTTCTTTGTTTTCTTATCCAAAAATGAATATAAATTATAATATTTTACTTACTTTAACATTGAAAATGCATGATTACACTTAAGTCACGTAGCAATCACTGGCACCTTATTTAAATTTAAGTTAAACACGTTTCAATGCGATTATATGCGAGTACAGAACAATGGAATCAAAATAAAGTTATTTTTATTTGTATTTTCCTCCCGGCTGCCGAACACATCCAACTAGTTACGCAGTCGAACGCGAACTGAACACGGCGTGTGCATGACGAGCGCATGAGTAAGCTTGGTTGCCTATGAGTAGCATGAATAAAAGCGTCAAGTCATAATCTGTCAAATCAAAACACAACAAAACAAAACAATAAAAACACTGTTTATACATAATAACACTCAGTAAACACATGAATAAACTAATTTATATCAAAATATAAATTAATATTATGTGTTTAGGTTTAAAATGTTTAAATTCGTGTTTTTATTAATAGTTGGATGTTTTGTATGTGTGTGTTGGGTAGTATATAGTTGTGGTTGTGTGTTGGGATGGTTACCGCCTGGCAGTCGGTGTAACGCGCCGCCATTTATTGATTTTCTTGCGCTCACCGACCGACATACCGACCCACAGCTGCGTAGATTGTGGATTGTGTATTCTTTGTTGTCTTCCTAGGTAGTCAGGTATTTTTCCACTAATATACTAGTTTTCTATTCATGGGTGAATAGTATACTCGTAGACATTAAAATATTGTGTGTTACACTTTGAGTGAAAATTAAAATATTAACTTATTCTATTATTCAGTTTAATCACGTGATAATACGTCGTATGTTGAGAGTTTTAAGTTGTAAAACAATTGAGATGTCATTATTGTTATCATGATTTTTATTAATCGATATAAATCGATTGATTATACAACTAAATCTTATTGTTATCAATTTTTGATAGGATTTTATAGGATTTTATAGGTTTTTATTGTCTATAGAGAGTTTTAAGATAATTATTTTATTGTTTTGTGTGTTTTGCATATAAAATTGTATTTTATTTGCATTTTAATGCATTATTTACTGCCTTGGTGTAAAATTTTATTTTATTTTATTGTTTGATGATTTAATTAAGTGCAGTACTAGTATTACATTGAGTTTGTTGATTGAATGTAGTTTCCGTGTGCATAATATATTATTATTATTATTATTATTACTGTTAACAATAAAATTTATGGAACTTTCGACGAGGATGAGATTCGAACTCACGCGGGCAGAGCCCATTGGATTAGCAGTCCAACGCCTTAACCACTCGGCCACCTCGTCATGCTTCCCGCCAATTATTAAACCACATAACCACAATTATATTAAATACATAATAATATTAAATAAATTATAAACAAATTGAAAGTAAGGTGAACAACAATAAATAAATGATGATAAATAATGTGATAGGCGACGCATCATCACATATCACGTCGAAGTCAAATAAACATTGTACTTAATTAATTTATTGCTTATTTTACGATATTATAGCCTTAGGGAGTGACTGAGGTCGTTGGTGTTCAATGAGGAATGAGGTGAATGACTGTGGTGGCTATATATTGGAAATTTTGTGATTTTGTATGAAAATGATCGTAAAAACACTTAAAACCACTAGATAATGATTATTTAGTTATAATAGAAGGTGTAATTGATGGTATTATGATTGAGGCGAGTGACTGTGGATGGTAAAAAGGATTGGACGACGAGGATGGGATTCGAACCCACGCGGGCAGAGCCCATTGGATTAGCAGTCCAACGCCTTAACCACTCGGCCACCTCGTCTTGTTATCAGTGCAAAAAGATATAAAAAATGATAAGAATTCATTTGCATAAACAATTAAACACCTGTATTAACAATTCACACCAAGTGCATTTATATACTCTCGATAAAACAATCATTTTTGTTGCAAAAATCACTTCTGAATGACTGTGGCCTAGAAATCAGTAGCAAACGGTATTATGAGGCGAATGACTGTGCCCAAAGTTGAAAACTACAATAAATATCAATAAAATATGTATAATTGAAAGTAAAAATGATGATATGGAAGAATTTACTCAGATCATGTAATGATACGTGATAGGAGCTTAATGTGAGGCGAATGACTGTGGCGAATACACTATTTTCACCCAAAAAACAATGTTCTCGACGAGGATGAGATTCGAACTCACGCGGGTAGAACCCATTGGATTAGCAGTCCAACGCCTTAACCACTCGGCCACCTCGTCTTGTTATCAGTGCTAAAAGATGTTAAAAATGATAAGAATTCATTTGCATAAACAATTAAACACCTGCAATAACAATTTACACCAAATAAATGAATACATTCGCTATAAAACAGTAATTTTTATAGCAAAAACAAGTTTTGAATGACTGTGGCCTAGAAATCGTTAATAAATAGTATTGGGAGGCGTATGACTGTGGCCCAAAGTGAAAAACTATTATAATTATCATTGAAATAAGTAAAATAACGATAAAATTGATGATATAGTTGATTTTACTCATTTCCTGCACAGTTAAAGGCTAGGAACTTACTTTGAGGCAAATGACTGTGGTGAATACACTATTTTCACCCCAAAAACAATGTTTTCGACGAGGATGAGATTCGAACTCACGCGGGTAGAACCCATTGGATTAGCAGTCCAACGCCTTAACCACTCGGCCACCTCGTCTTGTTATCAGCGTAAAAAGATGATAAAAATGATAAGAATTCATTTGCATAAACAATTAAACACCTGCAATAACAATTCACGTCATAAAACAGTAATTTTTGTAGCAAAAAGCACTTTTTAAATTATTGTGGTCCAGAAATCATTAACAAATAGAATTATGAGGCGAATGACTGTGGCTGAGCATAATATTAAACCAAATTTAAACCAGATTGAATTATCACTAGATAAAACACAAATTTATATCCCAAAAATTGATTTTTAAGCAATTGAGATATCAAAATACTGTAAAAACATCGAAGTGAGGCCCTTGACTGTGGCCCCCAAATTAAAAAACACAATAATCACTACTAAAACACATTAAATTCCAATAAAGATCCTATTCAAAGGTTTCTACTCATATTCTACGCAGCTAAAAGCTAGGAATTAAAATTGAGGCGAATGACTGTGGTGAACACAATATTCTCCCCTCAAAAACAATGATTCCGACGAGGATGAGATTCGAACTCACGCGGGCAGAGCCCATTGGATTAGCAGTCCAACGCCTTAACCACTCGGCCACCTCGTCTGTTATCAATGCATTTTATCAACAATCTGATAACAATTAATCTCAAAAAAACAGAAAAAAAATACATTAACCAACTCATAATCAACACAAACTCACGTAACAAAACACTTGAAACACTGAAAACAATCAAAATAATCAATAATATTAAAATGAGGCGAATGACTGTGGCTGAGCATAATATTAAACCAAATTTAAACCAGATTGAATTATCACTAGATAAAACACAAATTTATATCCCAAAAATTGATTTTTAAGCAATTGAGATATCAAAATACTGTAAAAACATCGAAGTGAGGCCCTTGACTGTGGCCCCCAAATTAAAAAACACAATAATCACTACTAAAACACATTAAATTCCAATAAAGATCCTATTCAAAGGTTTCTACTCATATTCTACGCAGCTAAAAGCTAGGAATGAAAATTGAGGCGAATGACTGTGACGAACACAATATTTTCACCTTCAAAACCACAATTTCGACGAGGATGAGATTCGAACTCACGCGGGCAGAGCCCATTGGATTAGCAGTCCAACGCCTTAACCACTCGGCCACCTCGTCTGTTATCAATGCATTTTATCAACAATCTGATAACAATTCTGGTTGAATTCGGTGTAGTTTCATCTTGAGATCGTCGTTACTCAACACGCCATATTGTTTCTCCATCAAATTCTGAGACTGTTGTGAGTTGGATGCTTGTTGTTGTTGTTGTAGAAATTGATTCTGTTGTAGAAAATACATCTGTTGATAGTATTGTTGTAACTGTTGCCATTTATTCCATAGTTCTAGATTCTCAGAATTCGGAAACTGAAAATTCTGAAACGATCCGAAATTCGTATAGTTTAGATTCAAACCATTCCAGTTATTCAAATTAAAACCAACTGGTAATGTAGACTCAGAAATTCTGTAATTCTGAGAATTCTCCAATTGGTTATTCGTAGTTGTAGAATTTTGTGTTTCCTGTAAACGTTTCGAAATATCTTCTATGGATTTTTTCTTGTCAGATTCTAAGTCTAGAATTTCTTGCGGTGGTGATTTCTGTTTCGTAGTCTTCTTGGTCCCTTTTCGGAGATTACGAATAGTCACTTTGGTCTCCTCAACTGTACAGGATATATCTTCATCGGCTATAGACGTAGAATGAGACGTAGAAAATGTAGATGTAGAATCTGTATTAGGCACACCGTTTGGTTTGTACTCGAGGAGTTCGCTAGAAAATGGTGTCGCACTCGCGGTATCACAAATGTTTTTAGTTACAGAATTTTTAGGAACATCACATGTTAAATTATCTGTAGTTGTAGATTGGTCCTGATTAGCTGCCGTTGATACAGATTGATTAAAATCGTCTTTGTATTCTGTAATTGTATTATTGTTTTTTGGTAACTCTAGATTCTGCAACTTTTCGCAATCGTTTTCTGTAACATTAATATTATGTATAAAATTATTATTTACATTAACATTTGAACTAGACGTATCACTAATTTTGGTTGTCTTTATCAAGTCCAACACTTTTTCGCCATCTACGATTTCTCCATCAGTTGTAGAATTTTGATGTAGATGATTGTTGATGGATAAATTCATTGGTAAATCGTCACCCTGTATAGTTACATCCATTTTGGGATTTTCTAAAGTTGAAGTCATATTCTGAGACTGATCTTCAACCACATTAATCGACTCAGAATTAATAGTTTCTTCAGAAACTGTCTTAGAATCATCAACACTTTCTTCTTTTACATCTTTAGACGTTTCTACGTCATCAGATGAATTTTCTAAGTCAATTTTCGGTGTCTCCGAATCTATATCTAGTTTTGATTCAGTTTCTGAGTCCAGTTTAGGCACTTCATCGGTTTGGTCATAAGTAGACATAGAATCTGTATTTTCTGTAACCACTTCAGTATTTTCTACAATACTCTCAGAATTTGTCTCCATTTCTGTACTTTCTGAAGTTGATTCTATGTCTTTCTCTATAAAAATATCTTCGGTTACTTCCATAACTGTTTTTTCTTCTTCTTTTAATTCTGTGTCACTCTTTTCTAAGTTTCCAATTTTCTCCGAAATAGACTCAGAATTAATATTTTCTTCATCTTTTCCCTCCAAGTTTTCCTCACATTTCATCTCTACAACAATTTCTTCCTCCTTTTTATCCACTTCCATAGTTTCTACATCCGCCATTTTTATATTTTCTGACAATTCTTCATCTTTTTCGCCATCATTTTCATTTTTATTATCACCTGCAATCAAAAACTTAAAATTTGCATTTACAACCTTCTGACGAACACATGTTTTATTTACAGAAAACTTAAACTATGTTAGACACAGAAAACAAACACAAAGACGAAACAGAAGAAGCAGTAAAGAGTAGATACACAAGTTGCCTTACTTACACAAAGAAGTATTCTCGTCATCAGTTATTTTCAATTCTGTATCATTTCTCTGAAGTTCATTATCTTTCTCCGAGGAATTATCGAGACATAGAATTGTTCTGGTTTCATCTTTGGATATACTACTATCATCAAAGTCTTGAAGGTTTCTTTCGGGATCCACAAAATTAATTTGCTTAGATTCTGTAATTACTTCGTCATCTTGAAAAATATCTTCAGACTTAGAATTTGAAACACTTTCCGAAGGTGGTTCCTTGTTGATAAACCTATCAATATCCCTTTCATCAATTCTGTCATATTTCTCTTCATCAACTTTTCTAAAGGTCATAGACTCAGAATCTGAGATAGATTCTCTAAAAGTATCTTCTGGATCATATTTCTGACTTTGGTCCACTTCCCGACTCGGTAATAATTCATTCAAATCAATTATGTTTTTCAATTTCGTGGAATTCTGAGGTTGACTGACAGAATCACTTTCTGTATCAAATTCTCTATCGTCCAGGTTAAAATCGTCTGGATCTATAATGAACTTTATCTTCTTAACACCCAAATTAGGTTTAGGCACAGACATAGAAGGAGACTCAGAAAAGTCTAAACTTGTCTTGATTTCATCCAGATTAATCAGGAATCGTTTACGAGGATTATTCGTAGACTCAGATTCATATTCTGAGCTTGTTCCTGTTTTACGCGGACGGATTTCAAACTTTTTCTTCGTCATAACAAAGATGTCGTCTATTTCTTTATCTAAGTCCATTGGAGGTGAACTTTGGGCAGATGACTCCGCCATTTTCTGAGTCTTTTCTTTTTCCTTTTCTTGATGTAACATTCTGAGTCGTTTTCGTAACTTGGATGACAGCGAAGACGACGATGCAGAAGAATTAGATGAAGAAGAGTCAGAATCTGATGATGAAGACTCAGAATCCGACTCTGAACTAGATTCAGATGACGAGGACATAGATTTACTTCTGGCTTTCAGTATTTTTGGTAACTGTGGTGAATTCGGAATCTTTTCTATAACTTGTTTTTCTGGGATTATTTCTATAACTTTTTCTGTAGTTTCAACTTGTTTCTCGTCTTCTTTTACTGTAGGTTCATTTTCAGGTAATTCTACCACTTTCGGTGGTGATTCCACAACTGATTCTGTATCTAAAAATTCATAAAATTTTAATTCTGAATCATTTAAACCTAAACACTTACTTTTAGACAATTCTGTAGTTGATTCCTCAGGTGGACTTTTTTCTTTTTCATTTTCTGAAGTTGCAGGAGACATAGAATTTTTCTCCGAATTTGTATTACCATAAATCATGTCCAAACTTGGTCGTTTCAACTCAGGTCGTAGTCTAGGATCTTCTAAAACTTGTGGACAACTTCTACGTCGAGTCTCAGAATTAAAACCTCTTCCAATATGCCCGGAACCTCCGGGACTTGGTGTCCCAGATTTGACAACCTGATAATTCTGTACTTTATGATGCTTCAACCTTGGATCCGTAGGTCTCTCATTCTTATCACTCGTCAACGCTATCACAATCGGTTGATTCTGAGTCTGAACTGGAGAAACCTCTTCGGCCCTTATGGCATCCATCGGAATATTCTCGATAATCGCCGGAATGTTAAGCTTAGAATAATTCGGAGCGTCCAAAGCGCGTTCCAACAAAGTTTCGAAATCTGCGCCAATTCCAGAAATCAAAGTAGACTTAGATAATGACAAAATGTCTTCCGGTTTGCGTTCTTCATCAAGAACCGGAAGTTTATCAGAACGCTTCTTTTTATATTCAGCTAGCGAGAGTTTCTTCCTATCTGAGTTTAGACTTAGAATTGATTTTGTTTTCTTTGGTTTAGACTCAGAATTAGACACAGATCAACTTTTGGACTCTCTTCGGGTTCGATTATACTTTCTGGAGTTATATTATCATCAATAGGTGTTTCTGGTAATTCTAAAGTTGGTTTCGATGGTAATTCTGTGATTGTTTCTGAAGTTGGTGTTTCTTTCAATTGGGCTTTAGTTTTAACCACTAAGGGTTTACTATTTTCTGTAATAGTATTATCCTTTGGAGGATCAGAAGACTTAGACTCAGAATTTTCAACTGAAGATTTATCTGTTTTCTGAGTCTGAACAACAATTGAAGATTCTACAAGTGCTTCCAACTTCTTATTCCTGGCACTTGGTGTTTTGATTTTCGTCTTGGTCTTTTCATCCTTCGCCAATATACTGAAATTACGTTTTTCGCTAATAAAACTTTTCTCCAGTTTATCAACTTTCTCGGAATTCTCAATATTTTCTTCGATTTTATTAGAATCCACTTTGGAATGCTGCTTTCTTTGGTCCTGTTCATCTTTGGAATGTTTTTCTGAGAGTCTACGATGACTAATTTTATTAGTCTCAGAATTTTCTACAGTTTCAGATTTCTGTGTCTTAATTTTAGATAAATCTTTATTTTCGGTTGATTTCGTACGTTGAACTCGTTTTTCCTGTCGTAATTTATTAGTCTTGTCATCAGTTGAAGATGTAGAATTTATTGACGAAGACGTAGAATCGTCAAATAAACTCAAACGCTCCTTGCGTTTCTCAATCAAAGATTTTCTAACTTTAGGTTCTTTTTCTTTGGTATCATGTGATTTTCTGCGTGGGTTTCAGATTTAACCTTTTTCGCGACATCTTCTGCGTCTTTACAAGACTCAGAATTATTTCTTTTACGCTTGGTTGGTTCATCTTTACTCCGGATATGCCAAACTTGGGTTTTATTCTCGTCAACTTCACTGGAGCTACTTCTACGTTTAATCAACTTTTCCTTATCTTTTTCTACATCTCCATTATCATTTTTCTGTAGTTTATTTTCTGTAACAGAATTTTTCTCTTTTTGCATTTTGTATTCTTTCAAAGTCTGAATCCTCTTCCTCTTTTTCGCTATCGTCTTCAAAGCACTGAAATTTTTCGTCAGTTGTAGATTCTGTTTCTGAACTTGGAATACATCCTTTCTTTTCTGTGTCAAATGTTTACGCACTTCCTCCCGGTCGGATTCTTTAAGTTTAACAAAAACTTGTTTCAATTTCGGTAGTTCAGATGTAGAAAGTCCTTCCAAATTGATTTCTAACATTGGTTTTTCTGGAATAGTCACAGATGGTAATTCTGCAACACTTTCTACAACTGCATCAGTCTCCATAGGTGTTTCAGGACTGTCAGAGATAACATAACCATCTTCTAGTAAGCTGGGTGTAATTGGCGAATTTAGTACGGATAGAGAAAGATCAGGTTCACTTTCTACGTCTCCATCACATTCGCCTTCTATGATAATTTCATTACAGTTATCATTCAATAAAGCTTCTACATCACCCAGAGAATTCGGTGAGTATAATTCTGCATCTAGTTGAGGCATCTCGGAATTCTCAATAGGCACTAATTCTGTATCTTTTGGTGGATCAGTCTGATTGTGTAATTCTGGCATGTCACTATCTACATTTTCTATTATTTTCTCTTCAGGTTTAGAATCAACTTCAGAAATAGAAGGTTCAACTTCAGAATTTGTAGAAATATCTTCTTGGGACTTAGGAATTTCATCTTCTGTATTAGATATAGATTCTGTACGAATTTCCATAACATTTTCTGTGACTTTTTCAACTGTCGAATTTTCTACGTCTGGAATTTTAGTGATTTCTTCCTGTTCAGTTGTAGAATTCTGTTTATCAATTGTCACATCACAATCGGTCAATGCACTAACACAAATTGATTTCTTCTGAAGTTCACTTCCGGTTTTGACTAAGGATATCTTTAGAATTTCTCCAGCAATTCTAAGAGTAACAAAATCGCCATCAACAGCTATAATTTTTTCTGTATCAGATAAATTTTCTACAACTTCCGATTTATTCTCAGAAACAATATTTTCTTCAACAGGAACAACTTTTTCTACATCTGGTGTATTTTCTGTATCTACTTCCTTATCCTCCGCCATCTTTTCTACCTCCTCCGAGATATTTTTCTGTATCACTTCGACATTCGTGACATCAGTGACAGGTTTCTCACTTGACATTTGTGGTGACTGCGGTTTGACAAACATGTCAGTCACATTTTCGCCATCATTATTTTCTACATCATCCAAAAACTCCTCAATATTATTCAAAGGTTTCGGAATCTCCTCCAAAGTAGACCCAGGAGTCCTCGGACTCTGAAACTCTTCCACTTTCGGAGACTCCGTTGGAGTTTTAATCAACTGTCGAAATTCTGTGTAATCTTTCTGAGTCCCCGCTGTCTTAATCACAGAAGTATCCACTTTCTCAGGTTGCGTAACATTTTTATTCTCATCAACCTCACTTTTGTTAGAATTGTGTTCTCCGAAAACAATTACCGAACTAGTCGTAGACTCAGAATGCATAACAGGCGAATTCGCTATCTTTTTAACCTCAGAAATAACCGAAATGTTACTTTGTACTGGTTCACTGTTAGAATTAACTGTACTACCAGAAGACACAGATTCTTTAATTACAGAATCCTGTGTTAGATTCAGAGGAGATGTAATAACAGACGTAGAAGCCAGAAAACCTTTGATATTCTCTGGTAGCTTATCAACCTTCAAATGCATATATTCTCCAATATTCTCCGAGGATATTTCTGTAGAATCTAGAATATACAGACTTTCCGGAGGTGCGGTACCTTCGCTAACCTGATTCTGTAACACCGCCTGTTCATTCCTCTTAGAATCATCTGCGGATTCTGGATTAAAACCCTCAATAAAATGTTTAAGGACACTGTTGGTCTTCCCTTGGGTACCTTGAGCAATTTCAGAATGTTCTAGATTATGACTTTCTAAATTCGGTAAGTGTTGATGGTAGGGTTTATCCAAGGTCACTTGTGGTATGGTATACTCTCTCCGATTCTGATAGTGCTGAGCATATTCAATATGCTGAGCAGTGGGAGGGTTGTAACAATTCGGAGACACCCTAGGTGCAGGGTAATGAGGAACTTCATGGTATATCCTCCTCGGAGAAATATTTCTGAGATCAAAACCAGAGACCTGGACCTGTGCGGGTAGTCTATACGCAGGATAATTACTTCTGTATATCTCCTGGGGTTTCCCACTTGGTGGTACCCCCACTCCCACAGTAGAACTACCACCTGTATTCGCAGTCCCTGGGAAGTAATTCTGAACATTCCCAGGGAATGTAGAATTATGTCCATTGGTGGTGTAACTTCTGTAATTAGTTCGGAAGTTGGCATGGCGATTCGGGTACGGATATGAGCTAATCTCAGAATTCGCAGTTGGAAAACCTAGGTATTCCTGGTACTGATTGGTCATACCAATTGTCCTTGGGTATTGCCCCAGTTTGTAATTCTGAGTGTAGTAGTCTTTCTGTATGTAAGAACCTGGTACCCCTGGTACCCCTGGTACATGTTGGGAATGATGGTTGAGGTGATTCAGATGTGGTTCCTTCGTATGGTGGATCCCACTAAAGTCCTTATATCCAGTTGTAGAATAATTCTTTATCTGACTGGTGGTACCATGCGAGGGTTGGACACCTGCATGTAGATGATGAGGAACCTGTTGGACCTGGACCTGCACTTGGGCAGTGTCCAATTGGGTTGGATGTGTAGAATGTATCTGTTTCTGTATCACCGGGGTCAAGTGCTGTTGTTGGTGGGGTTCGACAATCTCAGAATACTTCACCTGTGATAGGC
Organism: Dalotia coriaria; assembly: GCF_025399875.1. Classification (NCBI taxonomy): domain Eukaryota; kingdom Metazoa; phylum Arthropoda; class Insecta; order Coleoptera; family Staphylinidae; genus Dalotia; species Dalotia coriaria. The sequence goes on along the minus strand of NW_027045444.1, from coordinate 5,381,674 downwards.
TTTTTTGTTCGTGGACCATACCGGTATATGCTGGGTATTGATTGACGAACATATTCTGGGTGTGGTGGTACGATTCTGAGATACCTGTCGCACCACGGGGGATTGGGTTGTGGTTATGTGGTGCGACCCGGGCGATTGGACCCTGTGGTTCGGTAGATGTAGAATCCATCTGGAACTTGTCATCTTTTTTACGCCATTGTCGTAAGGAGGCTGTTGAACCCTAAAATATTTGATGTAGAATTTTATATGGGAATTCTGAGTTTAATTTGTTTTGAGGGTACGTACAGTATCATGGTGGGTGTGTGAATGTGTCGTGGTCGTGTTTGACACGACGCTTGAGATCGACGAAATGCCGGAATGGTTGAGATGCGCAGCTCCGCCCACTCCAGGGGCGGAGCTCTGATTGGTTGGGTAGTGCAGGACTTGGTTTGTGGACATCGCAGACGACTGCTGACCGAATTGGACTCCAGCATGATGCATCAGGCACTGAAAAATACATTTTATAGAATTTTTCTACATCAAATTCTAAATCTAAAAAAAGTCTCAGAATTCAAACTTTTTTCACTTATAGTTATTATATTTAATTTTAAGTCTAATATTAATAAAACATTGCCCAACAAAGATTTTAAGTCTAAAAAAGTCTCAGAATTCAAATTTTTTTTACTAATGGTAATTATATTTGATTCTATGTGAAGAATTAATTTTAAAAAGATACACAAAAATTTTAAGTCAAAAAATCTCAGAATTCAAATTTTTTCACTTATGGTAATTAAATTTACTTTCAACTCGAGTATAAATAAAACAAAGTTGAACGCCTTCGAGTTAACTTTAGAATATGCGCGTTACAGATGGACGAAATCTGATTAAGCAATTAGTATCGACGCGTTGCAATTAGCGCCCGCGTGGTAATTGCATCGCCATGCGCGAACTTTTACACTTTAGAGTTCACTGCTCAGCGCATGTCAACCCAACTTAAGCAACATGACTTAAGTCACTTTGACTTAAGTAACATGACTTAAATCAAAAACAGAAAAACATACGTCTACACAACTACTCTAATATAACACATGTTGACTTAAGTCACATTCGAGTTCCGAGTCAAAGCGTGCGCATCGCAGTGCAACGACAACACAACTCGACTTAACTTAAGTGGTGTTAAATTATGTGTGAACAAGGAAACAACTAAACGTACAACTTTTTATCTCTTCGACAAAATCGTAATAAAAGTTAAGGTTATGTCAATTCATTCAACATATTTTAGGTTAAGTCAATTTCCTGTGCTTAACAAAAATAGAAATCACGCATCCGGTTAAAGGTTAATTCATGTGCGGATACTCATCACACAATGTGATCGTATCTCGATAACCTAATGACACAAAATGGCCGCTGGGATGCTTATCATTCGCATTACATATTTAAATCGGCTGTCATTTGCATACGGAGGGAAATATTGATGATTCATTGATTACCGTCATTAATACACCACGACCTGAGCAATATTCATTATTAATACAGTGAAATAATTGAAAAGTGGAAAAGAAATTAAAGAAAATAAACAAATGTGAAGGTAAACACTAGATACTGGACAAACAAATAGATGAAAGTGTAGTGGAGTGAAGTAAAGTAATAAAGTTAACGAGTTTGGATGAGTAATCGCTTTAATTAACTTGGAAAACATCGAATTTGATAAAAATACAGAGATAACCTACAAAAATTCATTATTTACTAATTATTCAATGTAGGGAGATAAAAATACGAGTTTGGGATAGTTTTATTTGGTGTTTAAGTTGTGTTTAGTTGATATTTGTTATTGCGCATGCGTAAGTTACTTATTTTGTGGTTTAAGTCATTTTGTAGTTAAGTAACTTGTAGTTTGGTGTAAAAAAAACTTCATTTCTTTGTGAAAATAGGTAATATATTGACTTAAGTAAAGTATAAAGGCTGTTTTGTATGCATACGAGGAGGACGTTATGACTTAAGTCAGTTATATTATTGTTTAAAACAATGTTCAGGTTAAAAATGGTTAAAAATGACAAAATATATATTTGTTTAATGGATAAGTCGTTTGAGCATGCGTACAAGTGGAAAACTATTACTTAAGTCACTTTAATAGGTCTTAAGTCACAAAAATGACAAAAAGTAACAAAAATGGTGTTTTACAACTTGTAACAGTTTAAGTCTTTTGTGCATGCGTACAAGCACAAAACCATTACTTAAGTCACATTTAATAGGTCCTAAACCAGAAAAACACAATAAAAATATATTTCACGATAAATTGGTACCAAAATCAATCAAATTTTATATTTGACACATTTGTTAACATAAGTTACTGACTTAAGTCACATTTTCATCTAATACGCATGCGCAAAACACTTAAACACAACTTAAATCTAATTTTCTTCATTTTTATCATAAATTTTATTAAAACTTACTGAATTATAATAAATTAATCATTGCGCATGCGTATTAACCTTAATATAACCCACATAAATAATAAATAACTAAAAATAACCCCGAATAATTACACATTAGTGCCGACTGATCAAAAATAGCAAAAAACACCACACCAACAAATATCATTACTGTCGGGCGTCACTGATGTCATTAGTATGTCATTAATAAATCGATTTTGTTTACGACCGCAAGCAACTAGTAGCCAACCACCTATTTTATTTATTTATACATTTATTTATTCATTTCTCCAGCAATAATATTAAAAAATATAAAAAATAGAAAAAAAAATGGTTGTTTGTAAAGTAGGTTTACGATCGAGATGTTTACGTGATAACGTCTTATTGGTGATATAAGTTTTTTTTGTTGCAATTGTTGTAACAAAAACGAATGAGAGAGACGGAAGATCGGTCCACTCACTCGAACACTATGCCTGCCTCCGCTCGTGTGGATTCCGCGTGTCAAGTTTCACGGAATGACTGGCAGCGCTCGAGATGAGACGGGAGAGCGGTCCGTCTCTCTCTCTCTCTCTCGTTATACCTGCGATCGGAGGCCTCGTGACAAGTTTCTGAACATGTCACCCGACTAAAACGATTTTAAAGACGTTATCACGTCAAAAAGAAATAAACGAATGCTTGTATTGGATGCGATTGTAAAATTTCTACCGTATTGGTAACTTAATACGTATACATACACCGCCATACGAGTTAGTATACAGGGTGTTCACGATGACTTTTGAGTTTATTGTTATGTATTAGTTTATTTGCTGCTTGGTGCACGGATGGCATCGAGTGTCCTACACTTGTCCTACTTCCCTCCGCCTGCCTGTCTCTGCTGGCGATTATGAGTACTTGCAGGCTGGTATTTACTCAATGTACTCAATGTACTTAGTCGTTGTATTTGTATGTGTATGTGTGTTGGTGTGTTTTGTATTGTGTTACAGCTCGCGTTTCGTTTCGTTCCGCTGGCTGTCACTTTGTCCATTTGCGTTCGTTTTCAATTTCATTTTCATTTTTATTTTCGATTTCAGTTCAGTTGTTGAACAGTTGCAATTGCTATTGCTGTGTATTTTTTATATTGAGTATAGAATAAGTCATTTGCGCATGCGCAGTAGTTCAAAAACTATTAATAATAATGTTTCAGGCTAAAATTTATTAAGATATTTATAAAATCCACTTAAATATGCCAAATTTGTTGTAAAATGCGGCTTTTTGATTACTGTAGTTATTTGAGCATGCGTAGTAGCATTAAACTATGACTTAAGTCACTTTTAGTTTGTTTTAAGTTTAAAAAAAGCTAAAAAGTAAGTAAAACAAGTGTTATACTGTGTTTAACTCAAGTAAATAAGTCAAGTGAGCACGTAATAGTACAAAACTATGACTTAAGTCACTTTTAGGTAGTTTTAGATGTTTAAAATAGCGAAAAGTGATTAAAACGTTGTTATAAAATAAATTTAACATATTTAAGTAGATTTTAAGATAAAATATTAATGAAAATGTTATTTTATGTGCATCAAAGTCATTTGAGCATGCATAGTAGCACTAAACTATGACTTAAGTCACTTTTAGTTAGTTTTAAGTTCAAAAAAGCTAAAAAGTAAGTAAAACAAGTGTTATACTGTGTTTAACTTAAGTAAAAGTCAAGTGAGCATGCGTACTAGCACAAAACTATGACTTAAGTCACTTTTAGATATTTTCAAATGTTTAAAATGCCGAAAAAATAACAAAAACAATATTATAACATAAATTTAACATGTTTAAATGAATTTTAAGGTGAAAAGTCAAAGAATTATCAATAAAACTCACTAATTATATATAAATTATTTAAAAAACACTTTATGCGCATGCGCAGTAGCACTAAATCAAGTTTAGCACAAAATATCAACGAAATAATCAACAAAACCATCTTTTACGTGTAAATCCATCGTCTAAAAGCATAATAAACATAATTATAAACATAAACATATAAATATATACTGCGCATGCGCACTCTACTTAAACCACACAAAATCCCCCTAAAAAAAAACCTAAAAACTTCGATATCTCCTCCAAAATATAAAACATTTAATGCCTCTTAAACTTCAAGTGTCCCATCCACTCAACCACCGCCAGGTAAACACCTTATCATGTTATCACCATATCACCAGCCGTACCCGCCTGCGATTTGTCACCGCTTTTCGCTACAAAACACACGCGTACGTACTTATATTACAAAATGTATGCCCGCTGAGGTGAGCCGCGCTTATGCCTCAAGGAGTCGTCGTCGTCGTTGAGTCGTCGCCGACTCGCGACACGATAACCGGCCGGCCGATAAGTAAACAACACTCATGGCAGTTATACGGGCGAAAACACGCCGATAAGCGCGCGATAACGATAACGGCGCACACAATGATAACACGCAGTCCAATATTCACGAATATCCACGGCGCAGAATAACAATTTCCTTGCGCTGCGAGCGGAGTTTTTTTTTTTTTTTTTTTTTAAAAAAATGTTTTTGACGTTTTACGCATTAATCTTGCGTGGATAAATATTGTTTGGCAGTTGGGAGACATGTTTGGTTAAGGTTTGTGTGCGTTGATGACGAAAGCGTACAAATATTTGACGTTGGTGGCGTTTTTGGTTTTTCGGAATTGGGTTTTGGTATTCGTATGATTTCTGAGTAAGGAGGAAATGTTGTTTTGTGGCGAATGTGGAGAGTTTTAGAGGTAATTCATCATAATTAAGTAAGTTTTTGGGATTTTAAGTAAGAAAATAATGAAAAATTTGACTTAAAGTGAGTTTAAGTCTATTGCGCATGCGTATTGGGATGACAATGTGACTTAAGTCAGTTTTGGTAAGTATAAAGTACTAAAGAAGTTAAAATGTAAGTAAAATATGTTAAAAGTGTGTTTGATTGAAGTTAAAGTCAAGTGAGCATGCGCAGTAGCACAAAACTATGACTTAAGTCACTTTTAGTAGATTTTAAGTTTTAAAATGCGAGAAAAGTAAGTAAAACAAGTGTAATACTGTATTTAACTTAAGTAAAAGTCAAGTGCGCATGCGCAGTAGCACAATACTATGACTTAAGTCACTTTTAGTAGATTTTATGTTTAAAAATGCGAGAAAAGTAAGTAAATACTGTGTTTAACTTAAGTAAAAGTCAAGTAAGCATGCGTGGTAGCACAAAACTATGACTTAAGTCACTTTTAGTAGATTTTATGTTTAAAAATGCGAGAAAAGTAAGTAAATACTGTGTTTAACTTAAGTAAAAGTCAAGTAAGCATGCGTGGTAGCACAAAACTATGACTTAAGTCACTTTTAACAAGTTTTAAGAATGATAAACGTTAAAAACTTAAGTAAAACCTTATTAAACCACTAATTTAATACATTTAAATTACTTTTATGAATAATTAAGTACATTTGAAGTAAAAAATATACGTAGTTGACTTAAACAATGGCTTAAGTCACTTTTACCAAGTTTTTTTTTTACTAAATTTAAAATAACACGCAAAAATTAACTAAAACAATATAATCATACCAATTTACCATACTTAAATACGTTTATTATCCCAATTAGTCTTTTGCGCATACGCAGTAAGCTAAAACACCCTCCTATTACACTTTTAAGTAGACTTTAAATAAAATTACTGCTGATTATCACATTTGCCAGCAATTACAATCAATATCTAGCGTTTTTGCACACGTCACACACATTACCAGTAAACAATATGGCTAATCAATGAATTATTACTTAAATGGCGCATTGTCAACGCAGCGAAACAATACCGCTGCTGTTTACGCTCGAAATCAGTGTGCAATGCAATGCATTCGCACACAAATCACCAACATGACTTAAGTCACATTGAAACACCAGCTCAAGTTAAGTTAAGCTGACTTAAGCATTTCTCATCAACACTTTTTCTTTCTTTGCTATTTTTAACACCTGAAAGTAAGTTAAAGTGACTTAAGTCATAGTTTTCTGCTACTGCGCATGCCCACTTGACTTAATATTTACTTAAATTGTTTTACTTACTTTTTGCTTTGTTGGAGCTAAAACCTAGTAAACGCGACTAAACCCGTGTGTAAAGTATTTTAGTCATGACCTTGACCATCCGTGACTACAGTACCACTTTTTGTGTCTTAAAACCGTGAAAACGCATTTTAAACACCTGAAAGTAAGTAAAAGTGACTTAAGTCATAGTTTTCTGCTACTGCGCTTGCGCACTTGACTTTAGCTTTAATTAAACACAGTTTTAAACTTATTTTACTAACTTTTAGCTTTGTTTGAACTTAAATCCTAATAAACGTGACTAAAACTCATGACTAAAGTGCTTTAGTCACGACCTTGGCCATCCGTGACTAAAGTACCACTTTTATGCCTCAGAACAATGAAAACGCGTTTTAAACACCTGAAACTCACTAAAAGTGACTTAAATCATAGTTTTGTGACACTGCGCATGCCCAATTGACTTTAGCTTTACTTAAACACAGTTTTAAACTTGTTTTACTTATTTTTTAACATTTTTGAACTTAAAACCTAGTAAACGTGACTAAAACCCATAATTAAACTACTTTAGTCACGACCTTGACCATCCGTGACTAAAGTACCACTTTTTGTGCCTCAAAACCATGAAAAACGCATTTTAAACACCTGAAACTCACTAAAAGTGACTTAAGTCATAGTTTTCTGCTACTGCGCATGCGCACTTGACTTTAGCTTTAATTAAACACAGTTTTAAACTTATTTTACTTACTTTTTAGCTTTCTTTGAGCTTAAAACCTATTAAAATGACTAAAACCCATAATTAAACTACTTTAGTCACGACCTTGGCCATCCGTGACTAAAGTACCACTTTTCATACCTCAAAACCATGAAAAACTCGCTTTTAAAAGCAAAAATAAAAAAAAAATAAAAATTTAAAAATATTAATTTCACAGTAAAATAAGTGAATCAACCGTGAGCGTCGATAGTCGATTGTCGTTGTCATGACAACGCGAAACAAAACACCTAAGCAATACTACACGTTTATTCTATTCGTATTTCTCTTTTATGCTTTTCATTTTCATTCCTATTTCATGTCTGTGTGTGTGTGTGGATTGATAATAAATTCATAGAATTCTGGTGCACGACTCTCCACCACAAACACATCGAAATGATAATTTTAGTGTTCGGAACAAAACGACGCTTCGATCGTTTTTCGTTTTACTTTTCGCCCGATTGACTAAACGCTCGTTATGTATTCTCATTATCCGCTGCTAACCTTTGGACGCGGACGCGACGGAACACTGGTAAAGACATTAGTGGTACGTATACGAGTAAGTAGTGTTATTTGATCGTCATTTTGATTAAATTGGTGTTGATAATGTGATTTCTGGATGGGTAATAACGAATAAGTCATTTGCGCATGCGCAGTAGCTCCTAATATTCATATAGTAAAAATATCAAAGCTATTCATCATAAAAACTTTAAAAACTTATATTTTTATCCTTTTAAGTGACTTAAGTAGGTTTTCTTAAGTTTTTTTTACTGCGCATGCGCAATACACTTATTCTTTTATTATTTTTATTAATATTTTATTAGTATAATACTTTTAAGGTTGATTTTACATTAAGTGTGATGATGACTTAATTTTTTTCGCGCATGCGCACCAAAAATTTTACTCTAAAAAATTTTTTTTCTTCCCAATAATTGTTAGTTAATAGTTTTTGCCTTGTGGGTCACGAACGTAATCATTGAATCACTGGCACACGAGCCAACTAATCACGCTTTGAGCACGACCAACAGGTACGACTATTCATTAACTCACATGAAATAAAATAAAATATAAAATATAAAAACCAATGTCAACTGTTAAATGCTATATAAGCTATACTAGTGTGTATTTTGCGTGTTTAAAACTCATGAGACTTTAATGCGCATGCGCAGTAGTGCATAATATATGCTCTTATATTAGTTGTATATTTTAAGGTTATTGATTTGTGTTTGTTGGTGTTTATTGTAATAATATTGTTGTTTTTCACCGTGTGGCAAAACAAATTAATAAACGAGATTAATAATAAATGATTGCTGTAGTTGGTGGCCTGTGGCTTGTCCTGTCAACAATTGTTTGTTTGTTAACTCGTCAATATATATTCAAATTCGAATTCCAATTCATTGGGAAGTAAGTGCGGTGAGGAAGTAATTGGTTTCTAGTTTAGTTTTTTGTTGATTACTCGGGAAGTATTTGTGATATTAGTGTAATTCTTTCATCAGTAGATGGGTAATTAAATTGTTTATTAATATGTGTTTATATATTGGTGTTTGTTGTGTTAGTTAAATAGTTATTAACAATTAAAGTTGAAAGTTTAAAATTTTTGATTGAATTTTTAGAGTTGATAGAAATTTGTTTATAACTTTTGATTGAAAATAGATATCATTGTGAACTTTGCAGGATTATATTAAGAATTTAATGATTGATTGATTTGTGAAGAAATATTTGAAATTTATTGATTAGTTTTTAAGTTATTAACAAAAAACTAAACAATTTCAACACAATTGGTTTTTATTTCAGATGCATATCGATAATTCATTTGGTAATTAGTGAATAACTCGAAAACTAATTAAGATATTACGATAATTCTTTCATAAATATATTCCCAATTAAATTCTACGTTTAACTGTTAAAAGAGTTTGTTATTCAAATGTTTAAACAAAAAGTTATTAACAATTAAAGTTTAAATATCTAAAAAATGTATAAAGTTGATATTTATAAAGTTGACACAAATTAGTCTGTATCTTTTGATATAAAAGAGCTATCAACAAAATCTTTCCACAGTTTCATTCAGAATTTAATACTTGATAACGTTATTAAATAATAATCAGAATATATTAATTAGGGTTCCTGTTATTAACAAGAAACAAAATTATTGCCTAACCTTTTAACGCTCACCTTTTAGACGCATCGTCATTAAATTAATTAATAACGCATAACCTAATCATCCTAATCAAATAATTCTTTGACAAACATATACCCAATTAAATTCTACATCTAATAGTTAAAAAATGTTGTTAATACCATTATTAAACAAAAAGTTATAAACAAATAAAATTAAATTTTAATAAATTTACTCAAAATTTTGATAAAAACATGATAACAACACAAACCAACCAAAAATATATAAACAATTTATCCCAGAATAGATTACTAAAAAAATAATTTAAAAACTGCAATACTTTTCGAGTAATTAACAAAAAACTAAAAGAAAACAGATTAAAATCCAAAGATTAAAGTTTGCCTACATTTAATTAAAACTAGTCCAAAGTTAAATGAGTCACAAACAAGTGTAGACTGTAGTTGATTCATTTAATTAATTTTTTAACGCTTAATTAACCATGAATACAAGGTGAAAACACCGAAAATAATTAAGAAGTTTAATTTAATAGTTTAATTACTATTATGTAAAGCAATCAAAACACTGATTATTGTTTTCCTCAATTATGAATCACACAAAATTAATTAACAATTACATCTTAATTTCACTTATGAAATATATTCATGTATATCCACGTAATGCGCATGCGCGGTAGCGCAGAACTTGTCCCGACACCATTTTAACAGCTATTAAATATATTTTGATAAATTTGTGAGTGAAAATAAATGAATAATAATAAAATGTTTACTATAAGTTAATTTTTGCAATTATTAATAATAATTTATTGTAAACATTGTGTGAAATATGCACGAAATAAAAACATTGAGTAATTATGCGCAATTTATTTATAGCATTCGCGATAAGCGGAAGTTTTGATTCGCTTGTCGTTGCAATGGTGTCATATGGGTTAATCACGACAAGCAACAAATAAAATGTGGAAAAATTACAATGTTTAAGTGATTAATGCAATATTTAATGGGAAAATGTACAAGTTTTATGTTTTTTAAACTTTAAAAATCGATAACTAATAAACTATTTGTTATAAATAAAAATTCTTTCGCTAGGTTATAAATTGTTTATTTATTTATCATAATATGCTGATTTTATCAAAATATGACTATTTGTTTAGTAGTTATTTAAGTTTTTGTAAAATTTTATTTGGAAAAAAGTGCAATTTTTCAATGTTTTAAACTTTAAAAATCGATAAATAAAAAACTATTAATTATAAATGAAAAATTCTTTCACTATGTTATGTAGTGATTATTTATTTATAATAATTTCTTTGTTTCATTAAAATTCATCGTTTAGTTGAGTCATAATTTTAGTTCTTGTAAAATTATTACTTTTTACTAGAAAAAATCAATACGAGCTTTTCACTGTTTCAACTTTAAACTATTATAATTTTGTAATTATTTATTTAATGTGAAAATTTTCTGTGGTAAATAATAAACTTATTATTATACTTTCATAATTTGTTTAGTTTGTGTATTTGTCACGTTTAGTTTAGTCACAAATTTAGATTTTGTAAAATAATTCATTAATTATTCATATTTTCACTTTTTTACTTTTAAATCCCAATAAATAAAAAACTATAAATTATAACCAAAATATTTCTTTTGTATTAAATGCAGAATTTATCCCTCTTTCATAATTAGTTTATTTTATCTAATTTGGATTATTGGTTTAGCAATAAATTACTATTTACTAAACAAAAACTTTTTGGTTTAAACTTTTGATTTCATTCTATCAACTTTAAAAATTAATAACAAATCAACCAATAAACATAACTTAAAATTTCTTTCATTATCAAACCCACAATTTATCAATCTATTTATCCACATTTATTTCATCAAAAAAAATCACATTAATCAAAACAAAAATTCTCATCATCTCAACTTTAAACATTAATAACAATCAAACCAATTAACATAACCCCAAAATTTTTCCACCAAAACCCCAACAATTCACCCCTCCATCATCCCAAACCTAAAACTCTTATCACCTAATCAACTTACGCCGTTAATCACCAAAAATGCAACAAATATCCATTCAAGTGTAATCCAAGGTCAAAACAAACAATTTCACACGCCTGCAGCACTCGAAACCCTCCGAAACACACAACCAAGTAGTCAAACACTAATTAAGTACACAATTACGTGGAATTCCACGAATTTCACGCGTATATCACTAAAATTTCAGCAATCCGCGTGCACATCCACTCGCTGCTGTGTTTGACAGCGCGAAAAACCCGGCGAGCACAATGATAACCACCGCATCACCACTGAAATCCGGCAACACCGCTCGTCCTCCATCTTGCTTCATGGTCGGCACGAGACGCGTCGGCAGCGAACCTCATTCACTCATTACAGTCATCATATTTCACTGATTCACTCATTGCGCAGCGCAACCAACACTTTTCAACGTATTTCAGGTAAAAATCGCTTGTTTTTAAATAAAAATTCACTTTTACGTTGAGGTTATGTTGATAGGGAATACTAGTTGTCGATTGAGGTTAAATCTGACAGTTTTGAAGGGTTTTTGACGGTTTAAACGCATTTCCAGTGGCGTGATGCGTACGAATTGAAGGTATTCGATGGACTATGAGCGTTGCGCGCCCGTCGGACAGCGATTAATTACGAAATTAAAGCCGTCGTCACGCACGCATCGAGTCGGGTCGCGATGTTCGGCGGTCGCGTGTGTCTCGTCGACTACCAGACGCCATGCTGATGGATGGACGCGAGGCGACGCGCGCGCGCGCTGCTGAATTGTTTGGTCGAAGTCGGAGTACATTACCACAGTTACGAGCATTACGGGTGCTTGGCGTGTACTTGCGGCTATTTGTAACGAGACTGACAAATCGTACGTAATTCGGATGCGTTGTGTGTCGCTGTGTAGCATGATTGGCGGCGGGTGTGAGTGTGAAGTTGAAATGGAAGAAAGTTTGGTAAGAGAGTTTGAGGTTAGTGAAGTTTACATGCGGATAGTTTTTTATTTTGAAGAGGTTTTTGAGTTTGGTTTGGTGTGGTGTGTAGAGAATTTAATTATCTTTAAAATGAGGTATTATTTGTTTATATTGAGTTATTAGTTTGGTTGGAATTAATTAAAAACTCAGTGGAATGATTTTGAGTGTTTGTTTTTGTAGTAGCAACTTTGAAATCAAATAACTCCGTAAGTAATCATTAGTTTTTAACCAACTTGATTGTACTTGATAGAGTAATTATATATTTATAGAATAGCGTTTAATTCGTTTAAATCGGATGATTAGTTTAGACGTAATTAAATAATTAGTAAACAAAAACGTTTTGCACTTCTTCAAAATTCTTTAAATATCAATATCGATTTTTAAACTTTAATATTTCAAGAACTATATGAGGATTTTCCAATTTTCTTGCGTTGTTATATAGAATAAGTAAGTACCTTTAAAATAACGTATGACTTATTAAAATCAAACAATTAGTTTGGTCAGAATTAATTAAAAACCAAAGAAAATTATTTTTTGTGTTAATTTTTGAAGTTGCAACTTTAAAGTCAAATAACTCCGAAACTAATAATTATTTTTAAACCAACTAAATTGCAATTGATAAAGTAATTATATATTTATACAATAACGTTTAATTCATCAAAATTGGACTATTAGTTTACTCGCAATTAATTAATTACTAACCGCAAACTTTTTAAATATTTTCGATATATTTTAAATTAAAAACCAAACTTTAAACATGAATAACTCCATAAATATAAACAATAAACAAACTTTTCAAATTTCATATTATAAAGCAATAATTTCCCAATCCGAAAACATTTCGCTTATCAAATTTGAATAATTACTTCAGCCACAATTAATTATTTCGTAATTTTTTGCACAAAAACAACATTTTTATAAACTTTCAACTTTAAACTTAAATTAAACAATAACTAATAAACATAAACAATTTTTCTCTTCACATATAAATAACCACATTATGCAGTTATCACTCCCAATTAATTTTATCATAATAAATTGATTACATTCCTCGTAATTCGTCATTTTTCTAAATTTATCCCCAGGGTCATCAATGGCATCGTTAAAATTCCGAAAAATTATGCATATCGCGTTAAATAATGCAGAAAATTCATTCGAGCGGATTTATTTCTGGAATGCTGAATGTATGCATGCACACGCACGCAACGTATTTGTACTTACTGTGCTCGGTACACTCGTCACGACGCGCTGATGATGACAATAACCCAAATTGCGGCGGCGATCATCGATTCAGCGCGCTATCACCAAGCCACCCGCGATGATTATACACTTGGGGATACGCTGTGGAGGCGGCGGGTGAGAAATTCGGCGTGGTTGAAGGCGAAGGCACTGTTTGTCGCAGGTGAGTCGATCATTTCCAGCGGAAATCGCGCGGTTGGCAGGCGACACACGAACGAAACGAACAAAACATCATCATCGGCGTCGGTGGCACGCACTCGCAGGTATTTGTTTTTCTGGCGACGTCACGACGCGCGCCATGCGCAGGCGGCAGCGGTGATATTGGCCTGGTGAAGGGCGTGACAATGTATGCAACACACAACGCGAGAAATGATTGTGATATTTTGGTAGTGAATTATTCGTGAAGTATTTGAGGGATTTTAGTGGGTGATAAGTGAAATTGTGGGGTTTTAATAGGGTTTCAGGAAATATATAAGATGTTTATTGTAAAATTAATGGTTATATACTTTTTTGATAGTTTTTTGGAAGTGTGTATGGAGAAATGTTTAAAAATTGTGTTTTTTTGTAACTTTGAGTTTGACATCAAATAATTTAGTAAGAAATGAAGATATTTTAACAAGTTATACATCAAATTAAAGGTAATTTAATACTCTTTTAGAAAATATACAAGATGTTCACTGTGAAATTAATAGTTATATACTTTTTTGATAGTTTTTTAAAGATGTGTTTGGTGAAATGTTCAAAAATTGATTTTTCTGTAAGTTTGACTTTGACATCATATAAATTAATAACCAATAAAGATTTTTAAACAACTTATACATCAAATTAAAGGGAATTTAATAATCTATCAGAATATTTTTATAGTTTTGTAATAATATTTATAGTTAATTATTTATAGCGATTTAAAATACTTGTGTTTTTTTGAAACATTTAAAAACTTAAAAAAATAACCTCAACTTTAACTCGCAATAATGACCAAACTAATTATCACACAATATCAACCAATACATCAATTTGTAGAGAATTTAATCACCTTTCAAATGATATCAATATCGACCATATTAAAACCTTCAAAATACCATTTTTGAACAATTTTTATTAAAAATCACAAAATAACAATTTTTATCATGAATTTTTCTCATAAATTTCATATTAAAAGTAAAATAAATACAATTATATAGTACTCTCGCTGGAACTAAGCATACCAGCTATACACGCAGTGGTGAAACACACAATCGTCCCAGAAACAAAGGCGCGAACCACATGTTGCGTCACCAATCCAGTTTTATGCGGAATTAAGGTACTCAGCGCCGAAATCATCACTCCCATGGATCCAGGATTCGCAAAACCACACAGGGCGAATGTTGTAATAATTCTTGACCTTGGCTATAACCAAAAATACTCAAATTTAATAAAATTAACCTCAAAATCAAAAAATTGAATTTTTTTTCAAAAATTGTTTTCTTACCGAAATATCAGCGTCTTTGAACTGTTGGAAGGCAGCAAATTCATTCACCATGGTCTTCAGACCGATGAGTTTGCCCACAGTTTGACATTCATCCCAGGGAACGCCCAGAAGAAAGCTCACAGGCATGAATATATAACCCATTAGTAATTCGACGGACCAAATTTCTTCTGGGCCGGTGAAACCGACGAGCATGCCCATCCAGCCTAAGACTCCGTTGATGAAGTATACTGTGGCGATGAAGGCGATTAGATTCGCGATGATTCCAAGGACGATTTGGGTTGCTTGGCATGCGCCTTGACTCGCTGCGTCTAGTACTGAAGAATATTCACTGGAATTTTTAATTGTGAGTTTAGTATTGGATTATTTGGGTATGGAAAGAGGTATGGGGATGTGTTATATATCAAATTATAGGTAATTCAATTGGATATCAGAGTATGTGAGATTATTGTTGGTTATTTTTAATTTTGTGTTGTTTTTAGAGGTTTTAATAATTTGTGTTTTTTAAAGAAGAAAAATTTAGGGTTAATTTTACTTTGTGATAACTTTTAAAATTTTTGGAGGATTTTTATGAAATTTGCGGCATTTGATAGAGAATTTAATTGGCTTTAAAAATATATATGATTTGTTTAGATATAAATAAGATAAATACCAAAATTTTGCCGTTTTTTGAAAATTTGTCGACGAAACTATTTTTTCATCTGAAAATTTTTAGTTGTAACTTCACTTTGCGATAACTTTTAAAGTTTTTAAAGGATTTTTACCAAATTTTCAGTATTTGATAGAGAATTTCTTCCTCTTTTAAAATATATATAATTTGTTAAGATAAAAGTAAGGTAAATGCCCTAATCTTGCTATTTTTAAAATTATGTCCACAAAAATATTTTTTAACCTAAAAATTTTTACTTTCAATTTCATTACACAATAACTTTTGTACTTTTGCAATAAATTTGATCAAATAAACGGCATTTGGAAGAGAATTTAATCCCCTTTCAAAATATATATAACTTGCCTCGATAACAACTACAAAAACCCCCAAATTTTTCATTTTTCTTAAAATTTTTCCAAAAAAAATTTACTTTAACCTAAAAATTCAATTTATCACTTACGATTCAGCCATCCCAATAGTCTCCTCATTCAAAACCGTCTCCTCTTCTTCAGGCAGCATCAATTTACTATACATTAACCCAGCGGGGGCGGCCATAACACTGGCAGTGATCAAATGTGCGGCGTTCGCGCCGAAGTCAATGTACGCCGCCAGCACTGTGCCGGAAACGGAAGCGAAGCCATTCGTCATCACTGAATGCAGTTCTGAACCCGTAAGGTCCTTCAGATATGGCTTCAGCAGCAGTGGTGCTTCACTCTGTCCGAGGAAAATATTCGCCGCGGCGTTGACACTTTCGCAAATCGATGTGCCCATCACGCCTTGCAGCAGCAAGCCGAGATTAAGGATGATTTTCTGCATGATGCCCAAGTGATAGAGGATGTTGATCATGAATCCAAGGAAGTAGATGGTTGAAATCGCCTTTGGAGGAAAGAAAATAGAAATTGTGTTAGTTTTAGTACCTGGAGCGACATCTATGAGAGATGTGTGGAGTTATTATGGGAGATTAATGTTATTTTTGAGGTGTTACTTTAAGATAGGATTATTCGATGATCCTTTGAGGTATTTAAACCGGAAATGTGTCAAATTATAGATAATTTAATTATCTTTAAGATAGTATATATTTGTTTATGTTAAATTTGTTTTATGTATGATTTTTTGTTGATTTAAACATTTTGTGTTTAAAATAATTAAATCAACTTTAACTTTAATTTACTAAATGATTATTAATAATAATTTAATGTTGTGATACATTAAATTTAGATAATTTAATCATCTTTAAGAATATATTAATACTTATTATGTTAGAGTAATGAAAATTGCTTAAAATCAACAAAACGACGTCACGACGCGCGCCATGCGCAGGCGGCAGCGGTGATATTGGCCTGGTGAAGGGCGTGACAATGTATGCAACACACAACGCGTAAAGTGATTGTGATATTTTGAGAGTGAATTATTCGTGAAGTATTTGTGGGATTTATGTGAGTGATGTGTTAAATTGTGGGGAATTTAATTGGGTTTTAGGAAATATATGAGATGTTTATTGTGAAATTAATGGTTATATACCTTTTTGATAGTTTTTTAGAAGTGTGTTTGGTGAAATGTAAAAAAATTGTATTTTTTTGTAAGTTTGATTTTGACATAAAATAATTTAATAAACAAAGAAGATATTTAAACAAATTATATATCAAATTAAAGGGAATTTAATACTCTTTCAGAAAATATATAAGATGTTTATTGTGAAATTAATGGTTATATACTTTTTTGATAGCTTTTTAGAAGTGTGTTTTGTGAAATGTTGAAAAATTGTGTTTTTTTTGTAAATTTTATTTTGACATCATTTAAATTAGAAAATATATAAGATATTTGTTGTGAAATTAATATTTATTTAGTTTTTGAGAATTTTAATGAAGTATGTTTAGTGAAATGTTGAAAAGTTGTGTTTTTTTGTACGTTTGATTTTGACATCATATAAATTAATAAGCAAAGAAGATATTTGAACAAGTTATACATCAAATTAAAGGTAATTTAATACTCTTTTAGAAAATATATAAGATGATTACTGTGAAATTAATAGTTATATACTTTTTTGATAGTTTTTTAAAAATGTGTTTGGTGAAATGTTGAAAAATTGTGTTTTTTTGTAAATTTTATTTTGACATCATTTAAATTAATAACCAAATAACATATTTAAACAAATTATACATAAAATTAAAGGTAATTTAATACTCTTCTAGAAAATATATAAGATGATTACTGTGAAATTAATAGTTATATACTTTTTTGATAGTTTTTAAAAGTGTGTTCGGTGAAATGTTGAAAAATTGATTTTTCTGTAAGTTTGACTTTGACATCATATAAATTAATAACCAATAAAGATTTTTAAACAAATTATACACCAAATTAAAGGGAATTTAATAATCTTTTAGAATATTTTTATACTTTTCTAATTATATTAATAGTTAATTCTTTATAGCGTTTTAAAAACTTTGTGTTTTTGAAAATTTTCAAACTTTAATAATTATACACAACTTTAACTCGCAATAATTAACGAATTAATTATCACACCTACTCCACCAATACATCAAATTAAAGAGAATTTAATTACCTGTTCAATGATATAAATATCAACCATATCAAAACCATCCAAATTGGTTTTTTGAAACTTTTTATTAAAAATCACAAAATAACAATTTTTATCATAAATTTTCTCATAAATTTCATATTAAAATTAAAATAAATACAATTATATAGTACTATCAGTAGAACTAAGCATTCCAGCTATACACGCAGTGGTGAAACACACAATCGTCCCAGAAACAAAAGCGCGAACCACATGTTGCGTCACCAATCCAGTTTTATGCGGAATTAAGGTACTCAACGCCGAAATCATCACTCCCATGGATCCAGGATTTGCAAAACCACACAGGGCGAATGTTGTGATGATCCTTGACCTTGGCTATAACCAAATATACTCAAATTTAATTAAATTAACCTCAAAGTCAGAAAAAATTGATTTTTTTTAAACAAAAATTCTTTTCTTACAGAAATATCAGCGTCTTTGAACTGTTGGAAGGCAGCAAATTCATTCACCATGGTCTTCAGACCAATGAGTTTGCCCACAGTTTGACATTCGTCCCAGGGAACACCCAGAAGGAAGCTGACAGGCATGAATATGTAACCCATTAGTAATTCGACGGACCAAATTTCTTCTGGGCCGGTGAAACCCACGAGCATGCCCATCCAGCCTAAGACTCCGTTGATGAAGTATACTGTGGCGATGAAGGCGATTAGATTCGCGATGATTCCAAGGACGATTTGGGTTGCTTGGCATGCGCCTTGACTCGCTGCGTCTAGTACTGAAGAATATTCGCTGGAATTTTTAGTGGTGAGTTTAGTATTGGAATATTTGGGTATGGAAAGAGGTATGGGGATGGGTTATATATCAAAGTATAGGTAATTTAATTGGCTATTAGGATATGTATGATTCTTGGTGGTTATTTTGAGGTTTGTGCGGTTTTTAGAAGTTTTAAAAATTTGTGTTTTTTTAAGGAGAAAAATTTAGGGTTAAGTTTACTTTGTGATAACTTTTAAAATTTTTGGAGGATTTTTATGAAATTTGCGGCATTTGATAGAGAATTTAATTGGCTTTAAAAATATATATGATTTGTTTACATTAAGATAGGATAAATGTCAAAATTTTGATATTTTTGAAAATTTGTCGACAAAAATATGTTTTAACATAGAAATTTTAGTTGTAATTTCACTTTACGATAACTTTTAAAGTATTTAATAGATTTTTACCAACTTTTCAGTATTTCATAGAGGATTTATTCCTCTTTTAAAGTATATATATATTTTGTTAAGATAAAAACAAGGTAAATGCCCTAATTTTGCTATTTTTGAAAATTATGTCGACGAAAATATTTTTTAACATAAAATTTTTTACTTTCAATTTCATTACACGATAACTTTTGTACTTTTGCAATAAATTTGATCAAATAAACGGCATTTGGAAGAGAATTTAATCCCCTTTCAAAATATATATAACTTGCCTCGATAACAACTACAAAAACCCCAAAATTTTTCACTTTTCTAAAAATTTATCCAAAAAAATTTTACTTTAACCTAAAAAATTCTTGTTTTTACTTACGATTCAGCCATTCCTATAGTCTCTTCATTCAAAACCGTCTCCTCTTCTTCAGGCAGCATCAATTTACTATACATTAACCCAGCGGGGGCGGCCATAACACTGGCAGTGATCAAATGTGCGGCGTTCGCGCCGAAGTCAATGTACGCCGCCAGCACTGTTCCGGAAACGGAAGCGAAGCCATTCGTCATCACCGAATGCAGTTCGGAACCCGTAAGGTCCTTCAGATATGGCTTCAGCAGGAGTGGTGCTTCACTCTGTCCGAGGAATATATTCGCGGCGGCGTTGACACTTTCGCAAATCGATGTGCCCATCACGCCTTGCAGCAACAAGCCGAGATTAAGGATGATTTTCTGCATGATGCCCAAGTGATAGAGGATGTTGATCATGAATCCAAGGAAATAGATGGTTGAGATCGCCTTTGGGAGATAGAAAATAGAAATTGTGTTAGTTTTAGTATATGGCGCGACATCTATGAGTGGTGTGTGGAGTTATTATGGGAGATTAATGTTATTTTTGGGTGGTAAGTTTAAAATAGGATTACTCGATGATCCTTTGAGGTATTTAAACCGGAAATGAGTCAGATTATAAACAATTTAATTATGTTTAAGGTAAAGTGTATTTGTTTATGTTAAATTTGTTTTATGTATGATTTTTTTGTTAATTTAATCATTTTGTGTTTAGAATAATAAAATCAACTTTAACTTTAATTTACTAAATGATTATTAATAGTAATTTAATGTTGTGATACATCAAAGTATAGATAATTTAATCAACTTTACGAATATATAAATATTTATTACGTTAGAGTAATGAAAATTACTTAAAATCAACAAAAACCAAATATTTTGGTGCATAACCTACCAAAGATTAAGGTTATTTTTAGTTGTAATTTTATAATAGGATTACTCTATGATCCTTTGAGGTATTTAAACCGGAAATATGTCAAATTATAGATAATTTAATTATCTTTAAGATAGTATATATTTGATAAACTTATTTTATAACCCATTTTTTGTTGATTTAAACAATTTGTATTTAAAATGTTTAAATCAACTTTAACTTTAATTTACTAAATGATTATTAATAATAATTTTATATTGCAATACATTAAATTATAGAGAATTTAACTATCTTTATGAATATATTTATACTTTTTAGTTTAAACTAATAAAAACTTCTTAAAATCATCAAAAACTAAACAAAAAGAAACAAAAAAAATTATGTTTAACTCACCTTAAAAGCGAAAATCTTCAAATCGTCAACCAAATATTCACCATAAACAAATTTGGAACCCTCCACGGCGTATCCCAAGAATATGGTTACTTTATCACCAGCACACTGGAACATGGCACGTCCTGTGTCCCATCGCAGCGTGAATAAACCAAAAATAAATTGCAAAACTAAGCCGCTGAAGATTGTCCTCCAATTTATCTGTACAATTATAATAACAAATTCAATATTAATAATAATACTAATAATAATAATAGAGCAAATATATTTCGTGTGTTATATGTGTATTCTTACCTTGGTGCGGTTGTTACTCAATAAGAAACCCAAAATAAGAAATACAACTAATCCGCCGGCTGATACCAATCGGTCTGGTTCCTCCCACGTGTCGTAGATCACAAAGGCTGCAATGATTGCTAACACAGCAATCCATGAAATCCATCGGTAAAGCCTTTAAAATAAGAAAAACGTTCAATTTTATTGATTTTATATGAATTTTAAATAAATACATGAAATTATAGGGAATTTAAATACCTTTCAAGATATGTACGTATATAATTTGTTATCAGTACTAATATAGCTTAATCACAGTGTCTAAAGTAACTTCGAAACGAAAATTATTCAAATTTATATGTTTTGCTTTTTTATCTGTCACTACGTCCCTGTTTGAGATAGGTTTTATTGAAATACATCAAATTATAGGGAATTTAATTACCTATCCCTAACTGTTTTTATATAATAAGTTATTAGTATTATTATAGCTTAATTTTGATATGTAAAGTTAGTTTAGCACAAAAATTAAAAAAAATTCTGTTTTTTTATGTTTTTAAGTGTCATTACGGCCCGGTTTGAGATAGATTTTATTGAAATACATCAAATTATAGGGAATTTAATTACCTATTCAAAACTGTATTTATATTTTATGTTATCATTATTATTATTGCTTAATTTTAGCATTAAAAGTTAATTTTGCACAAAAACTAATGAAATTTATGTTTTTTCTGTTTTTATGTGTTATTACGGTCCTGTTTGAGATAGATTTTATTGAAGTACATCAAATTGTAGGAAATTTAATTACCTATCCATAACTGTATTTATACTTTATGTTATCATTATTATTATTGCTTAATTTTAGCATTAAAAGTTAATTTTGCACAAAAACTAATGAAATGTATGTTTTTTCTGTTTTCACGTGTTATTACTGTCCTGTTTGAGGTAGATTTTATTTAAAAACATCAAATTATAGAGAATTTAATTACCTATCCAAACCTGTATTTATATTTTATGTTATCATTATAATTACAGCTTAATTTTGGTATTTAAACTTAGTTTAGCACAAAAATTAAAAAAATTTATAATATTTTCTGTTTTTAACTGTAATTTCGACCCAGTTTGAGCTACATTTCATTGTAATATCTCAAAATATAGAGAATTTAAATACCTTTCAAGATATGCATGCATATATTCACTTATCAGCATAAAAATACCTTAATTATAGTGTTTAAAGTAAATTTATCAAAAAAATGACAAAAATTATGTTTTTCATATCAATATTCAAACGTAAAACATACAATTAATAATAAACTTACTTCTGTTCAAAGATTTGTCTAAGATTCTTCGCTGTAGGATCCACTATCTGATTATAAAATGGCTTCTTTATGTACGGACACCAAACGTAGTTGTAAAAATATCCAAACGCAATGAAAAAGTACAAAACGCACAGAAATCCGAATCCATCACACCACGTATACTCAAAAGGTCCTTTAACACACAAATTACACTCTAAAAATCATCATCTATGCATTTATTAATACTTTACCTCCTTTGTAACCGTAATGTACGCATGCCCAGATGAAATAACCAGTAAATGCCACAAAAAACACCATTTTACTTTATTTTTAAATTAAATATTAAATAATAAATTATAATCACTTTACTTTTAGTTTATTTATGTTTAATGTAGGTTGGGTGTAGCTTTGGGGTGATTTTAGTGTCACTGAATCATTTTTGTATGAATATGTTCAAAATGGCGCACGTGAGGGACAGCAGCACACTCCGACACTTGAACTCAAGCGAATAATTGCAAAATGGCGTGGTGCGGTGAAATTCACAGCGAAAAATTGTATTCTATCACAATTGCGATTAGATTACATCGGTTACAACATGTTAGATTGCTGGCAATATTGTTTTTCTATTGTTGTTATCGCGAATGTAAGGTTGAATAAATCAATTGAGATTTAATTAGCAACATTTCGATTGGCTATTTGATTGGTTGTTAAGTGGGTGTTTCTGTGGGTATATTTACGGTAAATACTTAATTATATGTTGTATTTTAATATTAGAGTATGTTTTTATTAATAATTGTTATGGGAATGTGTTGTTTTTGTTGTTAAAGTTGAAACTTTAAGAAAAATTTAGGAAAATCAAAAGTTTAAGTTTGAGTGGTGATAAAATGAAGACTTTTGAGGTATTTTTTAAATAATGACATCATAAGACGGGGAATTTAATCAGCTATCTGAATATGTATAATAATCTATGGATATTTGTTGATAAATTGGATTAATTTTAGTTTGAAATGTTTATTGTCGTGGATTACTGGCAAGTTTGAAGAAAATTTGTTTTGTTTATAACTTTTTAAATATAATGATTATTTTAATAATAATTACGTAAAAACATTAGGAATTTGTTGTACTTTAACACTAGGTTATGTTCTTTCAGATAATTGTTTAATAAATGTATTATTTTTGTTGTTAAGGTAAAAATTTCAAAAAAATCTAAGAAAATCTAAACTTTCACTTTGACTGTTGATAAAATTAAGACGTTTTAATGTATTTTTAAAGTCATTACGTCATAAAACGGAGAATTTAATTACCTATCAGGGTATATATAATAATCTATGATTATTTATTGATAAATAGGATTAATTTCAATTTATAATGTTTATTGTCGTGGGATTACTGCAAAACTGGAAGAAAACTTTGTTTTGTTTATAACTTTTTAAATATAATAATTATGTTGATAATAACTACATGAAAACTTAAACAATTTATTGTATTTTAACACTATCTAATGTTCTTTTAGATAATTATTAATTAAAAGTGTTATTTTTGTTGTTAAAGTAAAACTTTCATAAAAAATCTCAAAAAATTCAAACTTTTACTTCGAATGATGATAACTCAAAGATGATAAGAGATACTTTTATAACAATCACGTCATTAGACACCCAATTTAATTACCTATCAGAATATGTATAATAATCTAGTGTTATTTGTTGATAAACAGGATTAAAATCGATTTAAAATGTTTATTTCCGTGCGATTTCTGCGAAATTTAAATGATTAATTTATATTTTACTTCTTATCACATTTACCATTAAAATTGTTTCAATAATAGTTGCACAACAACACACTAATCCACTTTGACGTATTAGATATATAAATCTATAAGTAATTCACCGTTTTTTATCACTTAATCAACGTGTAATCGTTCAATGTCCAAAACTAAGTTGATTTCAACGATAAGCACTGCCACTTCATCACCTTAAAGTTGATAAATTTACCGAGAATCTCCTTGAAGTAAGCCATTCATGTTTATTACACAAATCTGGTGCAATTCGGTTGTACTATCAGGTAATTATCATTGAATTAACACTGTGATAAAACAAAACAAGATTTTCTTCATAAAAAATCATTTTTTACTTGTTTTTCGTTGATATTCACAGAATTTATGTTATTTCCGGTAAAATACACGTTTATTTTTTATCTCACGTGATTTATGTACTAATTTATAGTTTAAATAATTGTCTTACTTGGTTTTTTATTGGTTTATTGTGGTTTATGTTTATAATTTCTGTTATTATGGCTGTGGCTTATTAATCTGTTGCATAATATAAGATTTCTAGGCAATTAATACAAGTCAAGGTAATGCTGGCAGCAGGTAACATCGCAGACTGAGTTTGTGGAGTTTAGTAGCAATAAACTTGTGGTATATTGTTGCTATTTCTAAAAAGTGTGTCGTGTTTTGTGTCTGGTGTGGAATTTATAATAGTATTCGGTTACTGTTTAGGTAAGTTTATGCATGTTATATCTTTGTTTGTGTTAGTTTTATGTTGATAAGTTATTGTATCAGTGCAGTAAATTATTTAGAATATATTGGCAAGTAGATTTATTGTTTTTTATTTATTCCTGCGTCTTAAAAAGCGTAAAAATGCTTCAAAAACGTCTTTGATTCTTAATTTTTTAAGGATTAAAGGGTTTTAGCAAGTTATAAACAAATTAGAAGGAATGTCAAATTGTAAAGGAACTCTTCATCTACAAGTTGACGTGCAGAAACCTTAATTAACTGTACAGATTAAAGAGATATTAATTATTTTTCATTTACTTTCTAATGTTTAATTTATGATCAAATTGACATTGTAGCGCCATCTATAAGTCATTTACGTAACAATAATTCAAATTTCCAAAACTAAGTTGATTTCAACGATAAGCACTGCCACTTCATCACCTTAAAGTTGATAAATTTACCGAGAATCTCCTTGAAGTAAGCCATTCATGTTTATTACACAAATCTGGTGCAATTCAGTTGTACTATCAGGTAATAATCATTGAATTAACACTGTGATAAAACAAAACATAATTTTCTTTATAAAAAATCATTTTTAACTTGTTTTTCGTTGATATTCGCAGAATTAATGTGATTTCCGGTGAAATACACGTTTATTTTATATCTCACGTGATTTATGCACTAATTCATAGTTTAAATAATTGTCTTACTTTGTTTTTTATTGGTTTATTGTGGTTTATGTTTATAATTTCTGTTATTATGGCTGTGGCTTATTAATCTGTTGCATAATATAAGATTTCTAGGCAATTAATACGAGTCAAGGTAATGCTGGCAGCAGGTAACATCGCAGACTGACTTTGTGGAGTTTAATAGCAATAAACTTGTGGTATATTGTTGCTATTTCTGAAAAGTGTGTCGTGTTTTGTGTCTGGTGTGGAATTTATAATAGTATTCGGTTACTGTTTAAGTTTATGCATGTTATATCTTTGTTTGTGTTAGTTTTATGTTGATAACTTATTGTATCAGTGCAATACATTATTTAGAATATATTGGCAAGTTGTTTTATTGTTTTTGTTTATTCTAGAGCATTAAAAGAACTAAAAATGTTTCAAAAACGTCTTCAATTTTTCATTTTTTAAGGATTAAAGGCCTTTAGTGAATTATAAACAAATTAGAAAGAAAATAAAGTTGTAAAGAAACTCTTCATCTACATATTGACGCACAGAAACCTTAATTAACTGTATAGATTGACGAGAAATTAATTGTTTTTCATTTACTTTCTAATGTTTAATTTATGATCAAATTGACATTGTAGCGCCATCTGTATGCCATTCACGTAACTATAATTCAAATATTTAAAAAGTTATTCACTATTATCAAGAAAACAAATAAAATTTATATATATTTTTAAAACTACAATTATTTATAATTATTTAAATAACATCTAATTGTAAAAATACATAGTATTTAACAATTTTAATAAAAACAATTAAACACAAATCTAGGGACTTTTTTCTTTTTCCAGTTGGCAACAATCACTTTATAATCATATTTTGACAAAACCGCATAGGTTAGCATCCCGGCAGTTGTTTTGGTTGTTTATTCATTAAAAAATACTAATTTTCCTACTAAAACAACGTGAAAATGGCCCTCAGGACCTTCGGAGACAAACCTCTCAGCTTCCAGCTTGAAGAAAATGGGGAATACTACTGCATTGGCTCAGAGGTAACAAAATAAACAACTTATGTTTTCACTCAACCAAAATCACTCCCAACATAACAATTTTAAATCATATTTATTAATAATAATTAATATATTACACCAGGTGGGTAATTATCTGCGTTTATTCCGCGGATCCCTCTACAAACGTTACCCTGGCATGTTCCGGCGCACAATCAACTACGAAGAAAGAAAACGCCTCATTGAACTTGGCTTAAGTCAACAAGTCTTAGCAAGCAGTGTATCACTGCTCAGATCATCAGAAGTAGAAGATATCATAGAGGGAAATGATGAAAAGTACACACATTCCAGTAAGTTACATCACATTTTATAATATTTCAATAATATTCAGATAAATAATTAAAATATGTGTAAAAATAGTTTCAGTGCATACAGCAGAGCCTCCCATGCCAAGAGAGAGCAAGACTAAGAAGAACACACAATGGGTCCCATCCCTGCCGAATTCCAGCCATCTGGATGCCGTGCCACAAGCGACAACGATCAATCGCAATCGTGTCGCGACGAAAAAAGTGCGCACATTTCCGCTTTGTTTCGACGATAACGAACCGCAGAATCACGTGGAGAATGGTAACCAGAGTGAGATCTTAGTGCCGATTCGTTTGGACATGGAGATTGAGGGACAGAAGCTGAGAGATACTTTCACATGGAATAAAAATGGTATTTAAGTTGTTTATTTTGTTATATAAATTTAATTTAATGTGTTTTTTGTGTTTTTAGAATCTCTTATCACACCAGAGCAGTTTGCTGAGGTGTTATGTGATGATTTAGACTTGAATCCGTTGACGTTCGTGCCGGCGATCTCGCAGGCTATTCGACAACAGTTGGAGGCGTTCCCAAATGAACCACCGGCGGTTATTGAGGATAATACCGATCAGAGGGTTATTATTAAGTTGAATATTCACGTGGGGAATACTTCATTGGTTGATCAGGTATGTTTTCCTGTTTTCTTATTAGAATATTGATTGCATGTCAATTAGTTTTGAAGTTATTGGTAGAAAACTGTGTGTTTTGGATTGTTTTTTGTTAATAAGTCGGGAAGTTTAAGTGGTACGGTGATAGTTTTTACAGAATATGTTCTTTATTAAATTCTGCATCTGCTAATGAAAGAATAAGTCAGATTTAATGAATAATTAAAAAGTTATGGGCAAAAAACTGATATTTTGTGAATATTTTTGCAAATTTGGGATTTTTGTCCGTAATTTTTGTTGGAAACATGTTTTCAATGTAATTATGGTATAATTAGATGCAGAATTAAATTCTTTACCAACTTCAGTCATAATAATTATTGTGTGATGCTTAGATTTCGAGTTATCAACAAAAAACTTGCAAAAAATTGCGATAATAATGCAATGCGTCGATGCTTTTGTTCAGTTTTTCATTGATAACTCAAAAACCAAACAAGTCACCCTGATTATTTTCGCAGATTATATTCTGTAATAAATTCTGCATCTATTAATGACAGAATCATTCAGATTTAATGAATAATTAAAAAGTTATGGGCAAAAACGAATATTTTGCGAAAAATTTTGCAAATTTGCAATTTTTGTCCATAATTATCTTTGGAAACATATTATTATTGCAATTATGATATAATTAGATGCAGAATTAACTCCTTAACCAACTTCAGTCACAATAATTATTATGGAATGCTTAGATTTTGAGTTATCACCAAAAAACCTGCCAAAAAATCTCATTATTATGCAATTTTTCCATGTTTTTGTTCGGTTTTTCATTGATAAGTCAAAAACCAATCAAATCACACTAATTATTTTTACAGAATAAATTCTTTATTAAATTCTGCATCTACTAATGAAAGAATCACTCAGAATTCAATAAATAAAAGCAAAGTTATAAACAAAAAAACTAAAATAAAACTTTTATTGCAGGTTGAATGGGACATGTCACAAAAAGAGAACAACCCCGAACAGTTTGCCAACAAACTCTGCGCTGAACTAGGCCTGGGCGGCGAATTTGTCACCGCAATCGCATATTCCATCCGTGGACAATTATCCTGGCATCAACGCACATATGCATTCAGCGAAGCACCTCTACCAACAGTCGAAGTAACTAAAAATCACTTTTAAAAACACAAAACACAAAATTCTTCATTTTTTAAAATTATTATCCAGGTACCATTCCGAGCACCAAGCGAAACCGACCAATGGGCGCCCTTCATGGAAACCCTCACCGACGCCGAGATGGAGAAGAAGATCCGCGACCAGGACCGCAACACGCGCCGTATCCGCCGACTGGCGAACACGACGCCGGGCTGGTAATGAAATTTTTTTGCTTATTTTATCCGAGTTCGAGTTTAAGTTTAAATCGACATAATTTCTTAAAAAGAAAACCTAGTTCGTTAAGAATGGCGCTGGGCTCGATGCATGCGGCGGCGCCATTTTGTTTTTTCTCACCGACAAAACATCGATTAAACATCTATTGTATTGCAATAGTACGAACGCTTGGTTTTTTCTCTCATAACTGATAACAACAAATTTTGTTTTCCAGCAAGTACAAACCGCCTAGGCATATGATGCTATAAACACACACAAAATACACATTGATTCTCATAATATACAACAACACGCGCACGTTTCATTTACAATTCGCATATTTATCATGTAGGTACAAAATGTACAGTAATTGAGTGTGATGTGTGTTGCCTACATAACGCACACATCCACTAGACTTAGAGCAAGTCAGCATTTAAACAAGCACACAACCGGGGGGAAAACTCACGAGGCGGCCATCTCTTGATAGAAAAGATTAAAAACCTCTACACTAGACTAAGATAAGTTTTTTGTTTCTTTGTTTAGATTTATATAAAC
Source organism: Dalotia coriaria (assembly GCF_025399875.1). Taxonomy (NCBI): domain Eukaryota; kingdom Metazoa; phylum Arthropoda; class Insecta; order Coleoptera; family Staphylinidae; genus Dalotia; species Dalotia coriaria. Next base: position 5,352,056 of record NW_027045444.1, on the reverse strand, counting down.
CCCAAAGTGTATAACCTCAAAATGTTCTCTGCGTTCAATAACTTAAGTATAAGAATTTCCTTCAAGGTTAAGCAGGTGGTGGTTATAGTAGATGAGCAGGTCCAGTGTAAAATCAGTCGTCGTCGTCGTAGTCCGAGTCGGAGAGCTGCAGGTCATCGTTGAGGATCGTCGGCAGCGATGGCAGCTTCGCCCCGTTGCCATTCACACCGCTTCCGGTTGTTCCCGCACCGCTCGCAGCGCCGCCATTACCAATCAGGTTCATGTTCGCAGACAGACCAGCGTGTCCATTGGAAGCATTCGTCCGCGTGGTGGATTTCCCGTTATCGTCGTGATCCGAGTCGGAGTCGCTCGACGACGAACTGGATGACGAGTCGGACATATCACGCACGGAATTCTCGGAGTCCGATTGGCTGGAGAGGTTCGATTTGTTTACCAGTGTTGATTGTTTAGGTGGCGCTGGTTGTGGTGGCGGTTTCCAACTGTCGTTGATGCTACTTGGTGGTGGATTAGGTGTAGCGTCATGTGGGGCTTCTTCGGGGAAGTCGTCGATGCCGATCATCGGTAGGGAGGCTTCGCCGTTTTGAGGGCGTTCCCGTTTCGGGGATTTGTGCGCCGGTGAGGAGTAGTTGGGCGAGGCGCGATGCGGTGAGTGTTTTGTTGGGTTTGGAAGTTGGGTTATGGCTCGATCTGGGCGGCGTGAGCCGGATGTCACGCGCGTTTTGTTGGATTGGCGCTGGCCGATGGGCGGGGTTTGGGGGCGTGCTGATGTGAGGACATTCGTGGGCGGAGCTGTGGATGATGTGGATGTGTTGGAAGTTGTACTTCTATCACCACGATCTGGAATAGAAAAATTGCATTTAATTTTAGACAAATTGAGATAAATGAGTGGAAATTGCGGCAAATTATAGGGAATTTAATTTTCTATGGGGTTGAGTTTTAAGTGTTTGGTGATTTGAAGTGGAACATTGAGAAAATTAGAATTTTTTGCAAATTTTTGTGGAAAAAACGTAATTTTTGCATAGTTTCATATTTTTTGTTGTAACTTTTTAACAAATTAAGATAAACACTTATAAATTATATCAAAACACGCGTAATTAAATTCTCTATCAAGTGGAGTTGAAAAATTATACTAATTTACACGCGAAAGTAAAGAAATTTGCAATTTTCCTAAATTTTCTCAAATTTTCTAACAATTTGCATTTTTTGCTATAACTTTTAAACAAATTGACACAACAAGTAATAAAACATATCAAATTATAGGAAATTAAATTCTTTATCGAGTCAAACATTAAAACTTTCATAATTTCCAGTGGAAAGTTATGAAAATAACGATTTTCCTAAAATTTTGTAGAAAAAATCTAAACTTTCGCAATATTTCACATTTTTTGTTATAACTTTTTAACAAATTGAGATATACACTTGAAAATGATGTCAAAACACGCGTAATTAAATTCTCTATCAAGTGGAGTATTAAAACTTCACCAAATTCCACGCGAAACGGAAGAAAATTGCAATTTTCCTAAATTTTCTCAAATTTTGCATCAATTTACATTTTCGGCTATAACTTTTAAACAAATCGCAATAATAACATCAAACTAATGCCAAATTAAAGGCAAATAAATTCCCTAACAAATTAACACTTAAAATCTCACAAATTTCAACGGAAAAGTGAAGAAAACTTAAATTTTCTTCAAAACAAAAATTTAAATTTTTCGGCTCGCAAACGTTTTAACCAAACAAAATACGAATTTCTACGCATGAAATATTAATTATACATAATTTATTACCTTGTGGAAGCGGTGGTCGTGTCGTTTCACTCCTAGTCTTCTTCAATTGAATGTTACTAGACAATTTCTCTAGAGTAATCTCCCCAGTGACTCTGTCAATAATGAGGACGCATTCTTTCGTGAACGGGCGATGCGAGCCTTTGAACACCGTCGCCGGAACACCCGCCCCATCCAGATGGGGCACATTCACAGTCACCTGATTGCTTGTGCCGATATCAACAGTTGCAATTTTGTTTATATCCACCGAAGCAGGCTTAAAATCATCTAAAAAACCACCACACATATTACTACATCATAATATCTATCACTTAAACTAAAAATAATATAAATTCAACTTTAAATTGTTTATAAATTAAGGAAAAATGTGTTTAAAAGTGTTTCTTACATCTGACGGCGTGAAAAGCGCCCGATTTATTATTGGTGAAGCTCTGCCCGATCTTCAGCTCGCGCACCTCGGGCCCCAAGCGCAGTTTATCGGCCATCGCAATGCTGGGCTTCACTCCATCGCCTCCTGGAGGTGTTGCGCTGCTCTAGGTGGCTGTTCGTGTCAGTCACTCGTGTTGAGGTTATGTCCCAGCAGATGAGAACGTCGCAGGTGATTTTCGCCTGTGCTTTGCGTTTGTTTAAGTGAATTACGGCGGTGTTGGGCGGTGTACGGCCACCGGGAGCGGCGGGTTACACACTCGGGTTGTGCGCGATTATCACTGGGTAGCTCCCGGACTTAGCAACATATGATTCCACACGTAATAATGCGAAAAAAATCCACAATTATTGACCTACTTTGTACTTTCATATTGAAAGGCAAATCCTTGTATACTGGGCGGCGCACGATGCAACAGTGAATGCAATGTTACAGGTTAGAATTATTTTACTTCCAGGAATTTTGTTGGTACGCTTTATATAATGTAGTTCGTCTTTTGTCCGTTAGATGCGCTGTTGTTGCCTTTAATTTATATACCGTGTGTCCTGCAGTTTAAAACAAAACAAAACTTTAAAATTTTCATACAAAATCAACATTGTACAACATTATTTATTATTTATATAATCAATTTTACATAATTAACTTTATATTACATATAATATTTATTGTTTATAATCAATATTTACTAGTTTTCTTTTTTAGACTCTTTGGACACTGTGTATAATAATTTTTAAAATCCACCACCAGAGGCGCTGTAATCATGCATTAGTTGCATCCTCAGCCGTGAGTTTAAGCCGTGTCGCTCGCATCGCACATTCTTAGCGACCAGCTCGAAGGCCGAAGAGATTTTGTAAATATTGACGTGCAACAAATCGCTGATTACGGCGTTCACGACGCGAGTTTACCTCCACGCGGACGCGCAAATCATCGCCGACACATTCCTCCACCAACCTGAGCATGTAACTACTCCCGGCGGGCGTTTTCACGGAACAATCGGATGTTATTGTCGCGTGTGCGCGCGCCAGCAACGGAACGGGGTTGGGCGGCCATGTTGATGTCTCGATGATGGGCTCGGGCTCGCCGTGCGGCTGTAATGGCAAGTGAATAATCTCAACTCATCACGACATTCGTCTTGAATGCCCGCAAAAGCATCCGCTCAACGCGAGAATTGAATTCGCGGCGTGCATGTGCACATCTACGCTGTGTGCTGTTTGATTCGGTGCGAAACAAAAGTTGTTTGTGCGAAAACAAGTGACACTCGTGTACACCATGGATGAGACGAAGGTGATTTATCATATTGACGATGAGGAGACGCCGTATCTGGTGAAGATACCCATTGGGCCTGATAAGGTGACTCTGGCTGATTTTAAGAACGTGTTGAATCGGCCCAACTATAAATTCTTTTTCAAGTCCATGGATGATGACTTTGGGTGAGTGACCTCAATCATACACAAACAGTATTGTCAAATGAGTTTTTATTGTTTATTGGTAAATTATTTACTGGTAAATAATAATTTATACCAAAAATTATGCAGAATATAATGTAGAATTAAATTTTGAAGGAATTTAAGTGATAATTTGTTTTGTTTTTGAGTTATTTTAATTAAACAAAGGTTTTTTGTTTATAAATTTATGTTTTCTTTGTTTTAGGGTTGTTAAAGAAGAAATTATTGAAGATGGTGCACAATTACCCTGTTTTAATGGGCGTGTCGTCAGTTGGGTAAGTTTTGAAAGATTTTTTTGCACAAAAAACTTGAATATTTTTTTGTTTTTGTTTATAATTTGCCGATAAATTAGTGTAAAATATAAACAATTGCATTAATTTGTAGCTAATTAAATTCTCTATTGATTTGTGTTTTGGTTTTGTACAAATTCAATTAGGAAAGTTATAAAAACGCAGAATTTTGATAAAAAATGATTTTTCATGATTTTTTTTTGTTATAACTTGGGAATAAATTGTCGTATATTGTTTAAATTGCCGTCAAATTATAGTTCATTAAATTCTCCATCGATGAGTATATAATATAAGTTTGATTAAAAGTTCATCAGGAAAGTTATAAAAATTGCAAATATTCATAAAATACTGATATTTTTTCTAATTTTTTGGTATATCTCTTCAATAAATTGCCATAAAATGTTTAAAATTGCATTAAACTATAGCTAATTAAATTCTTCATTGATGTACAAATTAGTTTTATACAAAATACATCGCAAATGTTAGAAAAACGCAAAATTTCGTGAAAATTTGCCGAAAAACGCTGTTTTTTGCACTTTTTTTGTTATATTTTACAAATAAATAGTGATAAAATGATAAGAATAGGACTAAATTGTAGCTAGTTAAGTTCTCTATCGATGAGTATATAACTTTTATTAAAATCTGATAAGAAAAGTTTAAAAAATTGCAAAAATTCATGAAATATCCGCAAAAAACTGATTTTTTGCCATTTTTTAGTATAACTCGTCATTAAATTGCCGTCAAATGTTTAAATTTGCATTAAACTATAGCTAATTAAATTCTTTATTGATATATTAATTAGTTTAACACAAATTTTGCTCGAAAAACGATGAAAATCGCAAATTTCCACCAAAAAACAGTAATTTTTCACCACTTTTCACAACAAAAACTAAAAATTTCACTTTTTCCAGTTGGTGTCTGCTGAAGGCTCAAACCAAAGCGACGGCGGCTCCCAATGCACCGACAGCGTAACCCACTCCAACGAACCCCGTATTCCTCCACACCCCCAACCGCCGGAATCAGTCTGCACCGACACGGAAAGCATCATAAGTTCACGCGCCGGCCGCCGCCACCACAAGTACTCCTCGCGCATGAACGGCCACATGCCGCGCTTATACGAAACCGCGTCCATCGTCAGCTCCGACCTGGAGAGCACCAGCTTCCAGTCGGAGACCACCGGCCGCCACACCGCGCTCTCGGAGTGCTCCAGCATGAGTCGGCTGCACGTCGCCGGGCGCAAACGACCGCAGCGACGGAGAAAACAGCGCATGCAAGCCATGTCGCGCACATCCTCGTATTCCTCCATTACGGACTCGACGATGTCGTTGAATATCATCACGGTGACGCTCAATATGGACACGGTGAACTTCCTGGGCATTTCGATTGTTGGACAGAGTAATAAGGGTGGAGATGGGGGGATTTATGTAGGATCTATTATGAAAGGGTAAGTGTTTTGTTGTTTTGGTTATTTTTTGTGTTTTTGGGTTTGTTTTTGATTGTTTTATGTTTTTTAGTGGTGCTGTCGCGTTGGATGGACGAATTGAGCCCGGCGATATGATTTTGCAAGTGAATGATGTCAACTTTGAGAATATGTCGAATGATGAAGCTGTGCGTGTCCTAAGGGAGGTTGTGCAGAAGCCCGGGCCTATTAAGCTGGTCGTGGCGAAGTGCTGGGACCCGAATCCTAAGGGGTACTTTACGATACCACGGACTGAACCAGTCAGGCCGATTGATCCAGGTAAAATTATTTTATTTAATTTTTTATTTAAAATTTGACGATTTTTTGGTTGATTTTTTGTTATAACTTGCGAAGAAATTAAGTTGGAGGGTTAGAAATTCTTTTAAATTGTAGTTATTTGAATTGTTTATTACTGTAGGCAATTATTTTCTGGAAAAATGCACGGAAAATTTATGAAAATTGTGATTTTTATAAGTTTTTTGAATTTTTTTTGCCTTTTCTGTGCGTTATTTTGCTATAACTTGCGTGTAAATGATCAAAAAGTCTTGTGTTTTACATTAAACTATAATTAATGATGTTGTTTATCACTGCAGGCATTCATTTTATTCAAAATTTCACGGAAAAGTGACGATAATTGCATTTTTTACAATTTTTTCCTCAATTTTTGAAAGTTTATTTTAGAAATTTTTGCTGTAACTTGCAAATAAACTAAGATAGAGACTTGGATTTTTTTAAATCATAGATATATCAATTGTCTATAGGCGTAGACAATTATATTATAGAAAATTTTACGGGAAGTTTAGGAAATTTATGATTTTTCTTAAGAATTTTTGCCTTTTTCGTGATTTTTTTGCTCTAGATTGCAAATAAATAACCCCAAAGTCTTCTATTTTGCATTAAACAATAGTTAATGATGTTGTTTATCACTCTAGATAATCATTTCATTTAAAATTCATCGAAAAAGTACCAAAAATTACAATTCAAATCAATATTTCTGACTTTTGGAAGTTTTTTTGCCATAACTTTCTTATAAACCAACGTAAATTCTTATAATTCATATAAAATTACAGACAATAACCTTCTCTACCACCATAAACTTTGTAGTTTATGTAATTTTTACACATTTTTTACCAAAAATTTCAACTTTTTTGTTCATAAAACTGAAACTTTCCTAATTATTATCCAGGTGCATGGGTGGCACACACAGCAGCCGTAAGAGGTGATCCAGTCGCACGCCCGCCCAGCAGCAGCACCGTCTCCAGCGCGTCCATAGCCAGCACCATCCCGGCGAACGAACGTGAGTGTCTGCTAGGTCCTGGTACGTTTCGCACAAATTTTTTGCATATTCTCCTCATGCTTTTCCGCTCGCACATTGCACAAACAACAAAAACAACCTCCTCTCTTCTCTTCTATAATCTTCTTCATGCTCAAAACCTCTCTGTTCACTGCTTTTGTTTGTAAATTTGTTTGTACATTTGTTTTGGTCGCTTTCATCACACATTGTATTATTGTTTCGCTCTCTCTGCTGCCGCTTCGAAATGTAGTGACTGGCGTGTTGGTAGATCTGGACGAGCCGCTGCACGTCTCGGCGCCGATGCACACGGTGGTGGCGGCGATGGCGCGCCCCGACAGCGGCCTGGAGATCCGCGACCGCATGTGGCTGAAGATCACCATACCGAACGCGTTCATCGGCACCGACATGATCGACTGGCTGCTGACGCACGTCGAGGGATTCCAGGATCGGCGTGATACGCGCAAATATGCGTCGCATCTCTTGAAGTCTGGGTTTATACGGCACACTGTGAATAAGATCACGTTCTCCGAGCAGTGTTACTATATCTTTGGGGATTTATGCGCGGCGATGTCCAGCTTGAAGCTGCAGGGGGATACGGACAGTGTGGGCCCGCTGCCGAATGTCCCGAATTACATGCCGTATTCGGGCACGTATAATCCGTTGGAGTATATGCCGATGCCGTTCTACACTGCCAGTGAGAATACTGTTTATGGGTATAATCGAGAGGAGAGCGTGCTTAGTGGTAGTGGTAAGTTTTTTTGGTATAACTTTTTAACGCGTTGGAGGAATTGCATAAGTTTTTGTTTAAAATGTTGAGAAAGAAAGACTCTACGTGGTTGGAATATAATTATGTACGAAAATTTATGAGAGAATGGTGAAAATTGCGTTTTTCCGAAGTTAGCGGTAGAAAATTTTGAGTTTTTATAGTTTTTTTTGTTATAACTTTTAAACCATTTGACTAAAATTGTTGAAATTTTTGTCAAAGTATAGCTTATGATGTGTTCTATAAGAACTATTTTAAATCTTAGTTTAAAAAGCTTAGGAAAGCGTCGAAAATTGCGTTTTTTTACAGAATAATTGCTGAAAATTTAATGATTTTTGAACTTAATTTGTTGATAACTTTTGAACGCGTCGGTGAAAATTTATCAATTTTAGTTTAAAATGTAGGCAAGAAAAGGTTCTACAAGGGATGATTATAAATGTTTAGGAAATTTTATGAGAAAATAGAGAAAATTGCGTTTTTCCAAAGTTAGCGGTAGAAAATTTTGGGTTTTTAAAGTTTTTTTTTGTTATAACTTTTGAATCATTTGACTAAAACAGTTGAAATTTTTATCAAAGTATAGCTAAAGATTTGTTCTATAAGAACTACTTTAAATTTTAGTTTAAAAAGTTTAGGAATGCGTCGAAAATGGCGGTTTTTACGGAGTAATTGCTGAAAAATTAATGATTTTTGAACTTAATTTGTTGATAACTTTTGAACGCGTTGGTGAAAATTCATCAATTTTGGTTTAAAATATAGGCAAGGAAAGGTTCTACATTGGGTGCCTATAAATATTCAGGAAAATTTATGAGAAAATTGTGAAAATTGCGTTTTTCCGAACTTAGTGGTAGAAAATTTTGTGTTTTTAACGTTTGTTTTTGTTATAACTTTTGATTTACTTCACTAAAATTGTTGAAATTTTTATCAAAATGTAGGTAAAGAGTAGTTCTATAAATATTCTCCTAAATTTTAGTTTAAAAAGTTTAGGTAATCGTCGAAAATTGCATTTTTTGTGAAATTTTAACCTAAAATTTGTGATTTTTCATCTTAATTTGCCAATAACTTTTAAACTAATTGGTATAAATCCATAAATCTTTCATTAAAATAAGTAGAAAAGAAAGATCTACAAGATCTACACATAAATATTAACATTCTTCCATGCAAAAACATAGAAAGTCATGTTTTTTTACTAAAAAACACGAAAATTTTAATCATTTTCATATTTTAAGGTGGATCTTCCGGTGGTTCCGAGCATTTGAAAGACGCAGCAGCCGCCGCACACAGCTCCGCCTCCGACAGCGACCTCACCTCCCTCGGCCCCCGCTCCGCCCTGCCCATGGCCGCCGGCAACAACGGCACCAGTATCGGCGGCGGCAATGGCAACGGCTCCTCGAACGGATCGGATCAGAGCAGCGGTACGCAGGTGGCGGCTCAGTCGAAGGATCTAGCCGGTAGTAGACAGTCCTTTAAGATCGCGATGGGCAATCCGTGCGAGATGTTTGTCGATGTCATGTAGAACTAGCACTATAACTAGCAACTCCGTAAACAGTTTGGTTAGGTTACAAATCATGCACGAGTACAACTTCACATTTGTGTAAATCATAACCATACTTTACTTCTTTTTTCTAATTTTTCTTGATATTTTACTTGTTTTAACCTATTTTTTTTTTTTTATTCAACTTCCAACTTGAGTGCCATATATTTCTTTCTTTTTTACTTTTCTACACTTTATTTCGTGTAAATACTTGTTTATTTATTCGATTATTGATTACAAAATCAATGTTTTGTTTAGTTATGCAGCCATTTAGCTTAGCGAGAGGAAATATTTGTAGGTTAGGTTAGATCACGGTTATGACTTGATTTAGTGACTCTTTATTTACGAGTTTTGTATGTTATTGTAATCGTAGTGTACGTATAAATGTCGCATGCTAATCTCTTGTGTTTTGTGCACCTGTGTAAGTTTAATATTACTGTTAATTTATTATATTTTCATCACCAACACAATAACCTCCAAATTATTGTGTTGTGATGAAAGAGGTTAGACGTATGTGTTGTTTGGATGTGTTTTTTTTATTTTATTGTGAATGTTTTTGGCCGCTGAAACACTGCGGATGCGGATGATTTGTGTTTGACGACGAACTTTTCTTTTCTGTTTGCAGTTTTAAGTTACCTGTAGTGCGCGCGCAACTACCGTTCATATCATCACAAACACACAAAACTCATAAACATTAAAAGTCTCTTTATATTATAACAATTTCCACAGACACACTGTATGTAAATGAAGTGCGATTGTAATATTCATCATCACAACCGTATACCACCGTATCGTAGCATAAGTTTTATCATTTGATGTTTTCTGGTAAGTGTTTTGCAAGTTTTCATAAGTATTTGTAATTTATTTATTTCATTATATTTGATTGTGTGGTTAATGTGGTTGTGGTTTTTGTTTGCAGATGCTGGTAGCCTGTGCGGATATCAGTTTGCGCAGACATAATCGCAATTCAAGACTGAAGAATTGGGAATTAATAATCGTTGCGACGAGTGACGAGATAAGTTTATGTAAGGATTTTCGAAGTGGCGAGAGAGGGTTTTGATGGTTGATTTGCGTGGTTAGCGACGATTGGGTTTTCGATTTGTGGGGTTGTTAATATTTTTGTACGTTTTCTACGTTCCTATATTGCCATTTAGTCGTTTGGGTACCTAAACTAGGGGAAAATGCGTAAAATTTGTGTTTTATGTTGGTTTTGTATTAATTATTCAGTGCGTTGCCAAAAATTCATCAAACTTGTATCAATTGACGGTTAAAGAATGGTTTTATCATGGGGAAGTATAAATTTGAAGGAAATTTGTGTGAATATGTTGAAAATTAAGTGTTTTGGCAGTTGGTGATTTTAATGCTCGTAATTTAGGTTTTTGGGCTTTAACTTTTGAACTATTTGTCAAATATTGATCAAATTTTTGGCAAAACCTAGATAAAGTCATGCTTTATCTCGGGGAGTATTAACTTTTTGTGAAAATTTGTGAGAAAATGTCAAAAATTAATTTTTTCGGAGGTTTTGCAGTTTATGCTTAAAAAAACAACTTTAGTTTTTTGGTCATAATTTTTGAGCCAGTTGTCGAATGTTTATCAAACTAGCATCAAAACATAGCCAAAGAAAAGCACTTACCTAGATAATATAAGATTTGAATGAATTTTGTTGTGAAAGTGCCGAAAATTTAGATTTTCTGTGAATTTTGCTGTTTTTGCGATAAAACTACCAACTTTTCTAGTTTTTTTCTTATAACTTTCGTATTAATCATGCAATATTCATCAAAATACATCAAAACATAGCCAAAGAAAAACTCTTTCATAATAAACTTACATTTATCCAAAAACTCATTTATAAATATTTAAAATCGCGTTTTTCACTAAAATTTACGTTAAAACTCACAATTTCAACATATTCTCTCATTTTCTCACTTAATCAATAATATTTCAACATAAATTTATAATTTTATACGTTCCTACATTGCCATTATCTAGTTAAGGTACCTAAACTCTCCAAAAATCGTGCAAAATGTATCACTAATCAAAGTTTGCTTCCCATGACTTGTTTAAACACATACATTATTCGTTTCGCGTATGAAATTAAGATATTCATAGTCCAGCTTAATACTGCATGAACTAACGATGTAATAATACGTAATTTATTATTCAAACAAACAAACAAAAGAAAAAATGTTGGCAAATAACGAAGCAAAAAAAAAACAACAACAACAATATTTCGCATTGCGGGGGCGAGATTTATACAATTGTGTACAGGGTAATTCAAAACAATGAGTTTTCTTGTGAATGTGTAATGTCTGCTTTACACTCGCCGTTAATTCTCGATAGTAGAACACAAAAAAAAAACAAAGAAAAAGAGAATAAGAAGATGTAAAAGAAATGTGGAATTTTACAGGGATATAGTTTTCTGTTTTGTGGATAGAATATTTCTCACACATTTCGGCGACCGACGGCGAACAACACAATGGAATGCAATAATTTAATTAGTCACTAAACTAAACGTAAATTATTTATAAAGAAAATACACGCAGGCGAAGACGAATTGCGCCGGCGAGTGCAATTTTTTTCCAGAAATAAAAACAAACGAATGTATACTATATAAAAACTTCAACGTTTGATTTATATTCTCTTGTATAAGTTGGGAGTGTAAATGTACATATGTTTAAATGCCACCAAGCCGATGAAGGAAAACAGGCGGTTTGGATGTTGATGGTGATAATTGGAGAAGATGGTTTTAACCGGTGACACGACGCGCTGCCGCCATTGCATTCTCGACGATGTTCTTCGCTTCTTCCCTGGGGACGTCGTTGTGGGCCGAGTCGCCGGATTGGTAGTAGTCACGCAGGTATGTTGATCCAGATCCTGAGCCATCTAATGATATATTTTTTGTATTATTGGGATTGTATTAGTAAACAGTCAATAAGCGTTGGGGACATTTTTTAATTTGATTTTTTACTTTATTTGCGTGTAACTTTTGAACGGGTTGACTAAATTTGATCAAATTTGTTTTAAAATGTGGATAAAGTAAAGATCTTGCACACTGAGGCTTAAAATGTTAGAAAAAATCCGTCAAAGTTTAAGAAATTAGGTTTTTTGTGTATTTTGATAGTAAATTTTGTGTTTATTGCGTTTTTCTGGAATAATTCTTACTCATGCTGGCAGATATTTATAAAATGTGTATGAAAGCATAACTGAGGAGATGTTGTATAGGATTTAACTTCAAATTATATGAATAATTTAGGAGAAACAGCAAAAAGTTGCGAAAAAATACGCTTTTCAACTTTACTGTTACAAAATTTGTTATATTCACATTCAATTGGCTTTAATTAGTAAACTCGTTGTCAAAAGTTTATGAAATATCCACTAAAACATAATTAAAGAAATGTTATACCATCTAAAACCTTGAAATTTCAGTGAAAAACTTGGAAAAAGCACAAAAAACTACGCCTTTCAAACTTAACGTTTAAAAAATGTCAACTATGTATCTAAACACAGCTAATAACTAGTTCCAATCAATTTGACTGAGAATTTCCAGAAAAACCAACGAGAAAATGTAAAAAAATGATTAAGATAACGCGAAAAATTCAATTTTTTCAAGTTTGCAGTTCAAAATTACTGATTTTTAACTATAATCAGCTGTAATTATTAAATTTTTCATCAGAAATTCATTAAATTACCATCAAAATATAACTAAAGATTCGTTCTACTGCATTTGACTTAAAATTTTAGCTCGAAAGTCAAAAAATCAGCTTTTTCTAAGTTGTTACAATTGGATAATAGGAGGGAAGAAATAACGGCAACAATTTGCTAATGCAGGATATAAATAGGAGTCAAAGGGGCACTGCGCTGCAGAAAAGACCTCATCACCTCTTGAAAACTATCTTATTGAATAACATAAAATATAACAAAAAATTCCAAGACTTTTTCAAAGCATCACCTTCGAGTGGTGTTCGCCGCAACCATAACAAATAATAAATGCGATCACTGGTTGCATCACGACAGTACCACCCTAGGCAATGCACTAAACATATGTACAATTTTCAGTCAGTCTGAATGTGAATATTGTTAACGTTATTTCTTCTCGAGAGTGTGGCGTGGAGAAAGGATGGCGCGGCGCGCGTACAAAAAGTGAAAAATGCATGCCATCTCGATGCGCCTCCGTCCTGATATCGCATTTGTCGCTAAACTACTTTACTACTCTGTAAAAACAGCGCAGAAATTGAGTATCACGCATTAGATTAAAATTAGTAGACAATTAAATGCTTACTTTTCAGTTTGTTGCTTTGATCGTCGAATTCTTTATCCTGGATATTCAACATGAGCGAATTTCCGCTGAGGTAGACACGATTTTGGGAATTTGCAATCTAAAAACATAATTTTAGCATAAAACATTAAAAAAAAAATATTTTAATGACTTACAGTCCTGGAAATGTTTTGTGCAGCACGAATCTTCCTCAGCTTCAAATAACCGGGATTACGACTGATTGCTTCACCTAAGTAATCATTAATTAAGGAAATATCATAAAATTACATAAATTATTAGTGTTTTTAAAGCAATGTTTAAAAAATGGAAAGGATATCATTTTAGCTGCTTCTGCTTCACCCTCAGCTTGGACAATCTTCTGCTGCCTCTCCTGCTTCGCCCTCTCAACGATAAACGCAGCACGTTGCGCTTCCTGCTGCGCGACCTGTTTACTCTCCACGGCGGCTGTATACTCCTTACCAAACGATAACTCAGTGATGGATGTATTATTGGGATTGTATTAGTAAACAGTCAATAAGCGTTGGGGACATTTTTTAATTTGATTTTTTACTTTATTTGCGTGTAACTTTTGAACGGGTTGTTTAAATTTGATCAAATTTGTTTTAAAATGTGGATAAAGTAAAGATCTTTCATCTTGGAGGCTTAAAATATCAGAAAAATATTCGTGAAGGTTTCAAAATTTTTTGTGCATTTTGATAGTAAATTTTGTGTTTTTCTCGATTATTTTGACATAATTCATACAGACGTTGGCAGAAATGTATAAAATGTGTATGAGAGCATAACTAAGGAGATGTTTTATAGAATTTAACTTCAAATTTTATGAATAATTTAGGAAAAAAGGCAAAAAATTGCGAAAAAATAAGTTTTTCAACTTTACCGTTGCAAAATTTTGTTATTTTCACACTCAATTGGCTTTAATTTGTAAACTCGTTATCAAAAATTTATGAAATATCTACTAAAACATAGCTAAAGAAGGGTTATACCATGTAAAACCTTAAATTTCAGTGAAAAACTTAGAAAACACGCTAAAAACTACGTTTTTCAAGCTCAATGGTTATAAAAATGATTTTCATTTGAAATTACCGGTAATTATCAAACGCGTTATCAAAAATTTATCAACTATGTATCAAAACACAACTAATGAGTAGTTATAATGAATTTAATCGGAAATTTCGAGAAAAACTAACGAGAAAATGCAAAAAATGACAAAATAACGCGAAAAATTCACTTTTTCAAGTCAGCAGTTCAAAATTAGCGATTTTTAACTTTAATTAGCTGTAATTATTAAATTTTTCATCGGAAATTCATTAAATTACCATCAAAATATCACTAAAGATGCGTTCTACTGCATTTGCCTTAAAATTTTAGCCCGAAAGTCAAAAAAATCAGCTTTTTCTAACTTGTTTTTCAATTGGATAATGGGAGGGAAGAAATAACGGCAACAATTTGCTACAAACAGGATATAAATAGGAGTCAAAGGGGCACTGCGCTGCAGAAAAGACCTCATCACCTCTTGAAAACTATCTTATTGAATAACATAAAATATAACAAAAAAAAACGCACAATGTCGCGTAATTTTCAAGACTTTTCCAAAGCATCGCCCCGAGTGGTGTTCGCCGCAACCATAACAAATAATAAATGCGATCACTGGTTGCATCACGACCCAACCACCCTAGGCAATGCACTAAACATATGTACAATTTTTCAGTCAGTCTGAATGTGAATATTGTTGACGTTATTTCTTCTCGAGAGTGTGGCGTGGAGAGAGGATGGCGCGGCGCGCGTACAAAAAGTGAAAAATGCATGCCATCTCGATGCGCCTCCGTCCTGTTATCGCATTTGTCGCTAAACTACTTTACTACTCTGTAAAAACAGCGCAGAAATTGAGTATCACGCATTGGATTAACAATATAAATCAATTTATGGCTTACTTTTCAGTTTGTTGCTTTGATCGTCGAATTCTTTATCCTGGATATTCAACATGAGCGAATTTCCGCTGAGGTAGACACGATTTTGGGAATTTGCAATCTAAAAACATAAAATTTAAACAAAAACATCGAAAAAAATAATATTTTAATGACTTACCGTTCTGGAAATGTTTTGTGCAGCACGAATCTTCCTCAGCTTCAAATAACCGGGATTACGACTGATTGCTTCACCTAAGTAATCATTAATTAAGGAAATATCATAAAATACTTAAACTATTAATATTTTTAAAACAAAAAAATGAAAAGGATATCATTTTAGCTGCTTCTGCTTCACCCTCAGCTTGGACAATCTTCTGCTGCCTCTCCTGCTTCGCCCTCTCAACGATAAACGCAGCACGTTGCGCTTCCTGCTGCGCGACCTGTTTACTCTCCACGGCGGCTGTATACTCCTTACCAAACGATAACTCAGTGATGGACACATCATCCAGGATGATATTGAAGTCTCTAGCGCGTTCTACAAGCTCCCTACGCACCAATAACGACACCTAAAACATAAAAAAACATAAATCATGTTAGAATCTTAATTTTTACTAATTAATTTACTAATTTTTGATGTTTTTACCTGTTGACGTTGTGTAATCAACTGTGCAGCGTTGAATTTCGCCACGACTGACTTCAGCACTTCATTACAGATCGACGGCAGGACTTTTTCGTCGTAATCGAGACCAAGTTGCCGGTACATATTCGGCAAGTTCTGCGAATCAGGTCGGCTGAGCACACGCAGCGAGATATTCACCATCTGCAAGTCTTTGGAGCCGGTGGGTGAGGAGATCTTCCTCGGACGTGAGCGGATATCGTAGATAATCGGATATTGGAACCATGGCATGCGGAAATGCAGTCCTTCAGTGTAGATTTCCTTCTGGATGCCGCCGATGCGGTTGAAGATGATCGCGCGATGGCCACCATCAACTAAAATGATTCATATGGGATTATTTATGTGTTTTATTGTTTAGTTTATGTTGTATTTACCAGTGTACATTGATTGTGAGACGCCGTAGGCCGCGACGCCGCCGAGCGCGAGCAGTTTCAGCCCGATGCCGAGACCGGGCGGGCCGCCCTTACCAAACTTGCCGGCGAGGTCATTCAGTTTGCTTTGCGCCATTGTGGTCACTCAGTGATGCTTCGCTATGTGACAAAGAGCAGATCGACGATGATTTTTGAGCGTGACGCAACTTTTATGCCTACGAGCCGGCCGAAAACGTGCTTCTCACAAGGCTCGCACACACGGATAATGGCCGACCACCGAATCCACTAGATTGCTGTCAAAATCTATTCTAGGGGAATTTAGCTGTCACAACTGTCTTCAACAATCATCAAAAAATAAGTAAGCATTAAATAGTATTATTATTCATTATAATTGTGTAATTATTATAAATTACACAAACAATACATTCAATAACAATATACTCATGTATTTAATTGCAGTGTAAATATTTATTCTTATTGTAATGGAAAATAACTTGTGTCATCACTTAGTATATCAGCAAAATCTGTCAAGGTCACCTCAAATTATTTGCTGTGCCAGCTGATGAATCAAGTTTCAATGCAAATGCATAGAAACAAAATTACAAATCACAAAACGTCTTTCACTCTACGATCGGAAAGACAACAACTGATAACACTGTGTGCTTTGTTCTCAGTGACCCGCATGTTCACGCACTTTGCTTCCAGTCATCGTCTAGTGAGCTACGCTTAGAATAAAAAAAACTCTACCGACTTGATTTCTAATCGAAATTTGTTGATAAATTTAAACAAATTCGCTTTTACAATGGCTTGGACGTCTTATCAACTCTCGCTGGCGTTCATGATGGTAATCACAGGCAGTATAAACACTTTAAGCACAAAGTAAGTAATAAAACAATAAAAATGTAGATTTTTATGTTTTTTGTGTGTTTTTTTACCAAAAAAGTGCGTTTTTTTAGGTGGGCGGATGATTTAAAGTCTGTGGGACGTGATGGCACACTCCGCGCGTTTGATCATCCATTCATGCAAGCATCCAGCATGTTTCTGGGCGAGATTCTGTGTTTGGTCACATTTAAAATCATGTATTTTATTTATTCTAAACAAGGTGTAAGTATTTTGCATAAATATTTATTTATTTCAAGCTAAAGTGTAAGGAAAATACTTGTAATTTACTATAGATTATTATTTAACAATATTTCATCAATAATTTTCAAGAATTTTCATTTTATTTGACATTTTTATTAAAACATAACCTAAAATGACTTCTACTCAATACTTTTCTTCATTTTTTATGAATTTGGATGTTTCCACAGGTTGAGAATGAGAAAGCACTCACAAAAGGCAACAGAAACTTCAACCCGTTCATTTTATTCATCCCTGCAATGTGCGACATGACAGCCACTTCGATAATGTACGTTGGATTAACAATGACCTACGCCTCGAGTTTCCAAATGTTTCGCGGCTCTGTCATCATCTTCGTCGGTTTGCTCAGCGTCGGATTCCTCGAGCGTATCCTAAAGAAACGCGAATGGGCTGGAATATTCATGGTTATCGTCGGTTTGACGACTGTAGGCGCAGCGGATTTCATGTTCTCGCCAAAAGGCGAAGATAACCCCGATAGAAACTCGATAATCACCGGGGATATTCTGATTATCATCGCGCAGGTGATCACGGCGATACAGATGGTAGTCGAGGAGAAATTCGTGACTGGACAAGACATTCCGCCGTTGCAAGCGGTCGGATGGGAAGGTTTATTCGGATTTATTGTTCTAAGCTTACTGCAGATTCCGTTTTATTTTATTCATGTTGGTCCGCCGTTCAGTAACAACTCGCGGGGGGTTTTAGAGGATGCTATTGAGGGTTTCATACAGATAGGGAATAATTGGCGGCTGTTTTTCGCCATTATGGGTACGATTATCTCGATTGCGTTCTTTAATTTTGCTGGGATTAGTGTGACGAAGGAGATGTCGGCCACGTCGCGGATGGTTTTGGATTCGGTGCGGACGATTGTCATCTGGATTGTTGGATTGTTGTTTATGCATCAGTCGTTTATTTGGTTACAGGTGAGTTTTTAAAATTTATAAATCAATAAAAAGTTGCATTTTTTTAGTAAATTGAACTTTAAAGTTGAATATCTTTGATAAAACTTAATATTTTGAAAAAAATCTTTAATACATATAAAGATACACTTATTAACTATTATTGTTTAAAGCTTCATGAAAATACAATCAAAATTACTGAAGTTATACAAGTTTTACTAAAAAATTGCAAAAAATCAAAATTTTTAGTCAAACTACAAAGTTTAAACTTAAATATCTTTGACATAAATTAATATTTTCTAAAAAAATTTTAATATGTAGAAAGATACACTTATTAACTATTATTCTTTCAAATTTCATGATATTTTAATTAATATTACAAAAGTTATACAAGTTTTACTAAAAAAATGCAAATTTACACTAAAAACAAATATAATTCTAACATTTTTATGTTTTTAGCTCTTTGGCTTCATTGCACTGCTAATAGGAATGTGTCTCTACAACGGAATCACTTGTAGATCGGTGATAATTCGTTTGAGGATGCTTTACACTCGAATTAGATACGGCAGCATGCAGGATGAGGTTATTATCAACACGCCGGCGGACCAAGCGGACGACCCGATCATTTTCGCTTGATTTAGTCTAGTTAATTAGCTTGGAATACTGCTATCATTGATTATTATTGTGTATGTATAATTATTACTGACAAAGATCTATATTTTATTAATGTGTACGATGTAAGATGGGATTTGAAGACTTGTTGGACTAAGTTGCAGCTTGGTTCCGAAAATTGTGTGATTTGACCTGATAGAGGTAGGAAAAGAATATGAATTAATGAATATTTAGACGATTTTTATTAACTGAAATGATATAGGTATATTATTTGAAGAGTAAATTACTAAAAAAGTAAAATTTAGATCTTTTTATGCTTTTTTTGTAGTTTTTGAAGAGATTTGATGCAAGTTAAAAAAAAAATGTGATTTTATGACGAATATATACTTTCATTGACTATTTATGTTGTATATAACGTTTATTTATTGTTATATTGTTATATTTTTGCGTTAAAGTAACAATTTGTTTTATTTAATTTGAATTAGTACATCCTAGCGACATCTACATTTGAAGTTTTGAGTTATGTGTAAAAATTGCTACTCGTTTAGACAGGGTGGGGCATGCGCAGTTGCGTGTACGTGTGACACACGGACACGGCCATTTAACTGCGTGACCTTTCACTGACTCATACGCAATCGCACACTGCCTCATATGCACGCCAAACTTTTTGTAACACTTTGTAGTTTCTTGATGTACTGTAAAGGATCATCAGGTGGCGCAACGATGCATGTTTTAACGAAAAATATTCCTGCGAGTGAAAGTCGGCGTGCACAGTTGTTGTGTAGCCGGCACACAACTCTTACTTCGTGCGATAAGTGATAATACTTAAATGAGTATTCGTGTTTCTCGTGTTGTAAATTCGGTGTATCGCGTTTTGCTTGATTGAATTTAGTGTTAATTGTCGTGTTTGGTTCTTCGCTAAATATTTATCGCGTGTGTAATCTCGGGGACTCATTATTTTGTGTGTTTATTACATTTTTGCGTTTATTCGGGATCGGTTGCCGTCGGACGCCGGCCGGCCATGTTGTGTGATTGTAAATAATATTTTGGACGTGTGTGAATCGTTTTTGTCTTCAGCAGAACTTGACGGGCGACTGTTCTACCTGGTAAGTATTTAAATTATTATTTTGATAATTGTGAAGAATAAGACGATATATAAGGCACACTTTGGATTCCGACGGAACTCAGATTCATTTCAACATTGTCCGAAATTGTGTAACTAATGTTTTGTTTCTTGTTTATTTCAGTATCTACTCGCATTTAATTCTGCGGTGTTCGATGTACTCGTAAGTGAAATTTTTATTTTTATTGTCATAGTATTTGTTTTTTGGTACCGTTTCTTTCCGTTTTCCTGCAATTAGAAAATTGATATCTTAAACTTTCAGTGGAAATTTCGTGCGAGCATTCCACAGAAACTTTGATAATGGAAATTCACATTTTTTTATTGCGGATGCTTCCATAAACATTTTATCATAGTAAAATTTTACTGTAGGATTCATAGTTTTCCCGCAATTTGATCAAATGTGAACTTTCATTTTCCACCGAAAAATTAAATTTGTTAATTTAAAGTTTTTATTTTGGAAGTTGCTATAGATGGACCCCCTGAGCATTTTATTTTAGTAAAATTTTACTCTTGAATTCATAGTTTTCCCGCAATTTGATCAAATGTGAAAGTACTTTTCCACAGTAACATAAAAGTTGAAAATGTATAATTTTTTCTACTGAAGTTGCAACAAAACGTTTATCTGATCCTTTTATTTTAGTAAAAATTGTCTGTAGAATTTACGGTTTTTCCGAAAAAATGCAATAAATAGTTGGATTTGTTCATTGCTTAAATATAAGTCAAAATAGAATAGAAACAAAACATGCTTGAATTAAATATCACTTAAATATTTAATGTAAAATCGGTCAATCTTTTAGCATAAGAAATCAATTTCATGATTTAAATTTTATTGTTTTATTAATTTTATTAATCTAAATTCCGGTACTACTATCTGTAGCATTCGGAGATGGCACTAGCCTGAACTAAAAAGCATAAAATCGAATTGCTTTGTTTATTTCTGTTTTTATCAGCAAACGTGAATATTCGGCACGAGAATTGTGTTTGTTTTGAACACAATTCACTCTTTCTTATCGCTTAGTCGCCGCGCGGAATGCAGCGCATGAGATTTCAGAGTATCGTCGTTGAAATCCCCTCACCCCACGTGCAGCATATTCTAGTTTAGTTTAGATCGCATGTATTGTGCCTATTGCAATTCGTACACAAGGTCGCGTGTCATCGACGCACCGGCTTTGCGCATCTATTGCAAGTCGCGGACAAGATCGCGTGCCGTCGCGCGTGCCATCGCGCAATATGGCTTTGCGCATCTATTGCTTTTACCTGCGGGGTTCATGCAGCAGGCACATTCGAGTAGTCTTATCGTGAAATGCCGCGTCGTTGCTTGCTCGGCTTTAATATGTGCAATCATAGCCAGTTTCATGTCGGTCTCTAGTTCGTCGTTCAGACGCGTATCTGCCAGTTGCAACTGGCGGTAATAGTAACCTGTTAATAATTGTTTGCGCGTTTAATGTCCATAAATGCTTTTTTACTTCCGTTTGATATTTATATTCCAAATTACGCGAATGCTACGGTTTTGTATTGTCGGTTAGTTGTGTGATCGCTGTCGGTCGCTGGATAACCGGCAACATATTCCTGCGTGATGTTGTTTTCGTCCTCCTTCGTGCTTGAGTAAGTTACTTTATTCACCATAGTAATACTCAGCACAGAATGTTTGTTTTCTCCTGGATGTGTCAATATAATATTATTATATTGTACGTACGATTTTATTTTACCGTTTTTAATTGGCAGTGCTTGCCGCACCTGCAATCCGATGAGCGCTGAATTGCGGGTAAGTTGATAATTAAATTATATTATTACGTCACATGTTTTACCTGTATTACCTCATACCTGCGTGTTGCAGTAGTTCGCGAATTAACGGTGCCATTTCAATTTTACTTGCGCGTAGTTATCGCAAACAAAGGAACGAAAGTGTTTGTGAATTTTTCATGCATTTTTCAAAACACGCGGTGGAAAATAGGCCATATCTCGGGAACCTCTTCGTGAGTATTTTCAAGTTCGCTATATTTTATGATAGAGTGAGTGCATCTTTAAGATGCAACCCCGGAACCCCCGCGAAATTCGGTGGTAACTGCCTCAAAATGGCCGCCAAAGTTTCCGTCTTTTCTTGCATTTTTCAAAACACGCGGTGGAAAAACAGGCCATATCTCGGGAACGCTTCTGTGATATTTTCGGGTTCGTTACATTTTATCATAGAAAAGAGTGCATCTTTATGATGCACCCCGGAACCCCGCGAAATTCGGTCCCAACTTTCGCCTCAAAATGGCCGCCAAAGTTTGCCCCTTTTCTTGCATTTTTCGAAAACACGCGTGGAACAGCCATATCACCGGAACGCTTTGTATATTTTCTGTAGCTCATACATGTTTGCACCGCAACAGAAAAGGCGGAAGTTTCCAACTTTCACGAATTCGGTGTTGTGCGTTTATTTAGTGCCGATAGTGCGTCGCCGGGAACTTAGACAATAAATACAATTAAGCTATACAATAGTGCAATCACAAGCATTAACATCGTAATATGTATATCAACACCCTTAATGTTTGAAAGTACAGTAGTTACGTAGATACAGTAGATAGTAAAACACATTTGCAGATGAGCAAGGGTCCATCACGTCACACACTTGACTCTGAAAGCGGAATAATTATATATATATCGCTGTATAGTACTTAAGCTATCTTAAGATTACAAATTACGAAGGGTCACTGCCCTTTGGGCAAGTATGTACGCAAAGTTTTGCACTTAGACATTTTTGGATGAATAAAGTAGTAGTTACCGAGCAAGCATCGAGTGAAGATCGCCTCACTTCTCCGAGAATCTCTAAGACTCTCCGCTGCCTTACAACCAGCGTAAAATCCACACATCAATCCTTCTGCTCTCAGCTTTGAACCCGGCGCCATCTTCAGAGCGCACGCTGGCTTCACACTACATTTTATCATAG
This sequence comes from Dalotia coriaria, assembly GCF_025399875.1. Lineage (NCBI taxonomy): Eukaryota > Metazoa > Arthropoda > Insecta > Coleoptera > Staphylinidae > Dalotia > Dalotia coriaria. The sequence continues at coordinate 5,329,136 of NW_027045444.1, read as the reverse complement.
GAAAAGAGTGCATCTTTAAGATGCACCCCGGAACCCCCGCGAAATTCAGTCGGAACCGCCTCAAAATAGCCCCGAAAGTTAGGCGTTATCATGCATTTTTCAAAACACTCGGTGGAAAGCAGGCTATTGGTGTTATTCTGAGCAGCACCCGAAGTGCCGTACTGTCGAACGAAGGCAAATTGCAATTCTGAGTGCCCAACGGAGGTCTTTTGGAGGGTTCGGGTCGCCTCAATTTTTCGGAGCAGCTTGAGGGTGCCGGATAGCTTTCGTAACATGTTATACGCATGCGTTGCCTTCTTGGCGCGGGTGAAACTGCCTTACCGCAGCTCTTCGTTCTCACTCGCACCCGCACTCGTTGTCAGCCGTCTCAGTCTTCGCCTATTCATCGAAATTGAAAAGTGAATATTTTGACGAGCCGTGTGCTCCAGCAGATGTGAAAAAGATGAAGATGACAAGGAATTGTACGCATCGAGTGTATCTGTATTTTTCAAAATGCAAAATATCCACGTTTTCGCTAAAAAATTTCAAATTTAAAAAACTCGTAAAACCAATAAATTTATATGAATATTTTGGTTAATTTTTCAAGTATTTGCTGATAATGAGCCAAATACGCATATAAAAAGATTATTTATATTTTTGATTGTGTTTCTTCAAAGGTAATTTAAAATCAAAGTAAATGAACAATAAATAACTTTCTTGACATGACTTTTCAAACGTCAGTATAGAACCTGAATAGAAATACGGCATTAAATAATATTATTTGTTGCACATTGATTTGAAACTCGCGCGCTTTCTTGTCAAATTCTATCGTGCAGCGGTTGACTTTAGGTAAAGTTACAGATGAGCGCACCGAATACCACTTAAGGCCTATCCATAATCTCTGCCGTACGAAGGCCCTGGAGCTTTCGTAATGTTCGTTTGTGGCAAGTGGTGACACAGAATCGCAACTATACTCGGAACCCTTTGCGATAATTTAGTTTTTTCTTCATTTTATGATAGGGCAAGAGTGCATTTTGTAAAACACCCGATGGAAAACAGGCCATATCTCGGGAACCTTTTGTAATATTGTAGGAATTTCTCGATTTACTTTTAATTCTGTATCACCCTGTATTGAAATGTATTGCCAGAAAATTCCATAACGCGAGTTATATTGATAGTTGTGTGTATACGCACTTGTACTCATTGCGCTAGGAATTGTAGTTCTTTTGTTATAACACGCGAACGCGGAGTCATAGTAAATTCGAAATTATGTTTTCTGATGCAGAATTTAATTCTGTATCACCCTGTATCGAAATGTATTGCCAGGAAATTCCGTAACGTGAGTTATATTGATAGTTGTGTGTATACGCACTTGTACTCGTTGCGGTAGGAATTGTAGTTTTTTTTGTTATAACACGCGAACGGAGTGTCGTAGTAAATTCAGAATTATGTTCCCTGATGCAGAATTTAATTCTATATTTCCCTGTATTGAAATTTATTTTTTCGATTCCCATGTGGGGTGCGGCGTTTTTTTAATATTATTTAAAAATTAATTTATATAGTTTAAGTTTATTTATTTCTTTCTTATATATACCTAGTTAAATTATAATTATAAGCGTATTTATTGCAGTTTTAATAAATATTTAACCAAAAATTACACTTGCATTTTTCTAGTCGAAATTCCCGAATTGACTATCTTGCATGCGACCTTGTTTGTTTCAAATATTGCGCGTGGTATTGCGGCGTGCGCGCAGCGTTATCGCGTGTTGTCATGCGCCGTCGCTGATTGCGCTGCGCGCTGTTCTGAGCACAGTTTTGTGCCGGTCATTGGTCGAGTCGGGCGTGTTACTCGCGGCTGTTATTGTCTATTTTTAGTTTGTAATTCGGTAAATCGCGTGGAAATTGTTGGGGTTTTCATCAACAGTGCGCGTAATCCTAGATTTGTTTGTGCGTGTCATCTTCTTGAGCACATTTCCTTGATTGCTGTTTGTGTTATGTTATTGTGTATGTAGAACTTGAGAACTCTTTATTGTGTATATGACTTTGCTGTATTGTCTTATATATTATATTAATGTGTACATACATCTTTGTTGTGCTGTCCACGTAGAATTCGTTTTTATATGTAAATGTTTTGCATTGTATTGCAGTTGTTTGTTTTAATATTTGCTTGCACCTTGTGTTGTGTGTTTTAATTAAACTAAATAAACAACGTTGATGCCTGTTGAAGAATTTGTGCCAAGGAGTCAACCGTTTCCGTCGCAGAAATGTTAGAGATGCGCGTATTATAAGGCAAGTTTTACTTTCAGGAGACTTAAGAGCTGACTATGATCTTCGACTTTAAATAAATGTATGTGGTTATAAATGTTGCTACTAAACTTAATGCACATTATATACTTCTTCATTTCTTTCTGGTTTCCCTTGCCGTTTGCAGGATTGGATAAGGTCTTAACTGCTATTCGTGTACAATATATAGCTGTTGTTTGTGTTGTTGTTTTTAAAAGTTGAATAAAGTGCAGGAAACATAAATAGGAAGAATCAAATATAAAATGATGCAACAAAACACTCGGTGGTCGAGTGATACGTGCACCTGTTGGCATGCTAGTAGACACGGATCGAACTTTGTATGGAAGGCATTTTTCAAATATAAAAAATATCAGGTGAAATTTGCCGTATTAAGAAATTGCAACGAAATATAAGAGAAATTCGTAACTAAGTGAAGGCAATAAGAGAAGCAAGAAAGAGTAAGTCGTGGAACAGAGAAATAGAGAAGTGAAACAAAAGAATAGCAAGAGTAGAGGACAGAAGGAAGAGAACAGAGAGTAGAGAAGAGGAGGCGAGATAGAAGAGCCACAGGAGGGATTCAGATTTTTAAATTCTTTTTAGCACGCGTCGTTATAAGACAGTCTACGGTCGATCCCCCAGAGCGCCGGAGGTCGATCGCCCACTGCTTCGATGCGCGTCCATATTGCCCCGTGGCCCGCTAATCCCCACAGCTGCGATGTCTCTGCGCTTCATCCCCAGAATACTCAGCATTATCAACAATTTTTATGGTGGGGATCAATTTCAGAGAGGGGATCTCCTTATAAGGACAATCCTTATAAAACTTGTTCAAATACTTAAGTTTGTCGTCTCAAGAGAGGCGACACTTAAAAATATTCTACAAGTTCTGACCTGGTATACAAAATGAAAAGAAGGAGTAAGCACGAATCATGCAGGTTACCTTAACAATTTTATAGAGGGATCATCCTGGCGAGGGGAAACTCTTCAGAGACCTGTTCCTGAAATGATAGAAGGCGAACACACAAATCAAAGAACTCAATATATCTTACTATTTCTTTATTAACAATAGAATACAAGTTTAGATTTTACAAGTCAACAGAAGCCGCGCACATATAAGCAAGTAGCACTTCGTACAGTTCGATCGGAATAAGGAAATTAACAAAGAGTTCATTTTCTACGTTATTGAAAATGAAAACCAAATATACAGGGTGTTACAAATAAAAAATTTAATGAAAAAACAGAAAAACATTTTAGCACTGCAAATATCATTCGTTTTTCACCCGAGGCTCCGGGAAACTAATATACAGGGTGTCACAAAAAGAAAATTCAAAGGGCAATAAGGGAAACCATAAAAACAATAGTTAAAGCAAAATTATCACGGACACAATGAAAAAAATATATATATACAGGGTGTTCATAAAACATAGCGAACACGAAAATATCACGAAGGGTTCCCGAGATATGGCCAGTTTTCCACCGCGTGTTTTGAAAAATGCAAGAAAAGGGTAAACTTTGGCGGCTACTTTATAAGTAGTTACGACCGCATTTCAGTGGTTCTCAGTAATCTTAAAGATGCACTCTTTTCCTCTATCATAAAACATAGCGAACACGAAAATATCACGAAGGGTTCCCGGAGATATGGCCAGTTTTCCACCGCGTTTTGAAAACGAAAGAAAAGGGCAAATTTTGCGGCCATTTTGAGGCAGTTACGACCCAAATTTCAGGGAGTTTTGGGGTGCATCTTAAAGATGCACTCTTTTCCTATCATAAAACATAGCGAACACGAAAATATCACGAAGCGGTTCCCGAGATATGGCCTGTTTCCACCGCGTGTTTTGAAAAAATGCAAGAAAAGGGTAAAATCCGGCGTACATATTTGAGGCAGTTACGACGAATTGCGGGTGTTCTGGGGTGCATCTTAAAGAGATGCACTCTTTCCTATCATAAACATATAGCGAACACGACAATATCACGAAGCGTTCCCGAGATATGGCCTGTTTTCCACCGCGTGTTTCGAAAAATGCAAGAAAAGGGCAAACTTTGGCGGCCATTTTGAGGCAGTTACGACCGAATTTCGCGGGGGTTCCGGGGTGCATCTTAAAGATGCACTCTTTTCCTATGATAAAATGTAGCGAACACGAAAATATCACGAAGGGTTTCCGAGATATGGCCTGTTTTCCACCGCGTGTTTTGAAAAATGCAAGAAAAGGGAAAATTTTGGTGGCCATTTTGAAGCAGTGACCACCTAATTAAAATATTAACTTACCAAAGCAGAACTCATCGGAATCCAAGACCCGAAAGTACTATAAATGGAATAAAACACAAGTTAAACCATTTCATAAATTTTATTATTATTATATTCACACATCAAAAGCAAACTAATAATCTATGTTATTCAGTTAAAAGTTACCTAGAGATAACCGATGCATCATCCTAATGATGAATAAATCAACATGACGGCAAAATGAAGCGACCAGCAACGGCAACTGCACACGATAAAACCGCAGCGGTGAAAATTTACACGATTATCAATCAAATACAACGCCGAATAATTAATCAAACCTAAGAATGATATAAGCCGCGAGAGACAAGCCCGAAGGCGCGAACCCTGGTGAGACCGGCGAATTTGAACTCGGCCGCGGAAAGCATAAACTCGATAATGCTAAGGCATGCCGAATATAACACACCAATATTGACGATATGATAAGACGGCTGTCGCGCGTGTAAATACAAGAGGTGCGCAAGCATTGTCACACGCGGATTTGTGCGCGAATAGCAATAGACACGGTTACCTGCGATCTGCAAAACTGTGTAACCGAAATACGCTGCATGCGCAAGTAGATGCGGCGCGAGGAACGACATGCGGAACACACATGGGATAAAAAAGTTGTTTATACAGAAAGGCAGGTAACAGAATTGTGTTCAAAACTAATACACTTCTAATTTATGATTTCTAGTTCATGCTAGTATAATTAATGAATGATGCCGACAATATAATTCCTATAAGAAGATAAAAGCTAGAAAAACGCGACTGAAAGTGCTAAAAATTACATTTTTTCAAATTCTGACGATTTATTTCAATCGCAAATATCTCGTAAACTAAAAGAGATAAATAGAATCAGATCGCAGCATCTTAATCTACGGACTATTTTCTATAAGATAGGATAGTTAAAATGGAAATCTGAGAGATAAAATTTTACATCTTAAGAAAAAATTGCCAAGGGGGGGTGCTTGATACTTTTTTTCGCCGATTTTCAATAATTAATATCTCTTAAACTAAAAGAGGTAGCTACCAACGAATTGTTGATTATGAAAGACTGGAAAATTCTCTATCAGATAAAAATATAAAATAATTATATTTCGACCAGTAAAAGGTCGAAAAACGCGACTAAAAGTGCTAAAAAGTGACATTTTGCAATTTTTGATGATTTTCTTCAATCGCGAATATCTCGTAAACTAAAAGAGATAATTAAGATCTGATCGCAGCATCTTAATCTACGAACTATTTTCTATGAGCTAGGATAGTTAAAATAGAAATCTGAGAGATAAAATTTTACATCTTAAGAAAAAATTGCCAAAATTGCTTGATACTTTTTTTCGACGATTTTTGATAATTAATATGTCTTAAACTAAAAGCGATAGCTACCAACGAATTGCTGATTATGAAAGATTGGAAAATTCTCTGTCAGATCAAAGTATAAAATAATTATATTTCCCATAAGGTCAAAAACGCCACTCGTGCGCTAAAAAGTGATTTTGCAATTTTGATGATTTTCTTCAATCGCGAATATCTCGTAAACTAAAAGAGATAATTAAGATCTGATCGCAGCATCTTAATCTACGAACTATTTTCTATGAGCTAGGATAGTTAAAATAGAAATCTGAGAGATAAAATTTTACATCTTAAGAAAAAATTGCCAAAATTGCTTGATACTTTTTTTTCGACGATTTTTGATAATTAATATGTCTTAAACTAAAAGCGATAGCTACCAACGAATTAGTTGATTATGAAAGATTGAAAATTCTTGCTGTCAGATCAAAGTATATAAAATAATTATATTTCCCACAGCAAAAGGTCAAAAACGCCACTAAAAGTGCTAAAAGTGCGACATTTTGCAATTTTTGGATGATTTTCTTCAATCGCGAATATCTCGTAAACTAAAAGAGATAATTGGCGATCCATCGCAGACTTAATCTACGAACTATTTTCTATGAGCCAGATAGTTAAAATAGAAATTGAGAGATAAAATTTACATCTTAAGAAAAATTGCCAAAAATTGCTTGGATACTTTTTTTCTTCGACGATTTTGATAATTACACATAGTCTTAAACTCGTGCCGATAGGCTACCGAACGAATTGCTGATTATGAAAAGATTGGAAAAATTCTCTGTCAGATCAAAAGTATGTACAATTATATTTCCCACAGCAAAAGGTCAAAAACGCCATTAAAAGTGCTATAAAAGTGACATTTTGCAATTTTTGATGATTTTCTTCAATCGCGAATATCTCGTAAAATTAAAAGAGATACTAAGATCTGATCGCAGCATCTTAATCTACGAACTATTTCTATGAGCTTAGGATAGTTAAAATAGAAATCTGAGATAAAAATTTTACATCTAAGAAAAATTGCCAAAAATTGCTTGATACTTTTTTTCGACGATTTTGATACCATTATGTCTTTAAAACTAAAAGCGATAGCTACCAAACGAATTGCTGATTATGGAAAAGATTGGAAAATTTCTGTCAGATCAAAAGTATAAAATAATTATATTTCATTGAAAGCAAAAGGTCAAAAAACGCCACCAAAAGTGCTAAAAAAGTGACATTTTGCAATTTTTACGATTTTCAATCGCGAATATCTCGTAACCAAAAGAGATAATTAAGATCTGATCGCAGCATCTTAATCTTCGAACTATTTTCTATGAGCTAAGATAGTTAAAATAGAAATCTGAGAGATAAAATTTTACATCTTAAGAAAAAATTGCCAAAATTGCTTGATACTTTTTTTTCGACGATTTTTGATAATTAATATGTCTTAAACTAAAAGCGATAGCTACCAACGAATTGCTGATTATGATAGATTGGAAAATTCTCTGTCAGATAAAAATATAAAATAATAATATTTCTAATAGTAAAAGATCGAAAAACGTGACTAAAAGTGCTAAAAAGTGACATTTTTCAATTTTTGCCCGTTTTATTCAATCGCGAATATCTCGTAAATTAAAAGAGATAAATGCAGCAGAGACAATTCTACGGACAATTCCCTATAAGCTAAGCTAGCTAAATTGTTAATTTAAAAGAATAACTAATAATGGAAAATGGGCAAAGGGGATACTGCATCATGTTTCAATAACGTGAGATTTAAATAAATATTACAGTTTTGTACACTAACCTATATGAGGCGTGATGTTCAAATTTATAGCTGCGTTTTACAAGTTTGTTTCCAATATTAACTCATAAATCGTATCGTATAAGCGCTTTTCTTGCAACAAATAAATACAACCGGCTAGAGAATTTAATTCTGCATATTTGGACCCCGCGCCCAAGTTTGTAAGACGTTACTCCCAATAACAAAAAATAATTCAATTATTATTTAATTATTAGTAGAAGGCGGTGAACCGCGACGAAAAAAAACACATGAACGCAAAGTAATAATCGACGCAGAAAATAAAACGAAATATATAATTGAATTATAAACTTACGAATGAACAACCCATCGAACTCCAAAGCACGGCAAATACTGCAAATAAAAAAAATAAAACATTAGTAATATTATACTATTGATGATCGAATATAATACGAATTGGAAAGTAGAAGTCCGGATAAACGATACGAGTCGCACAAAATACGTCTGAATCAACCAGAGACCGGCCGAAACTGCCGCAAACTGATAAGCAACGACGAGGCAGTTTATGATAAGAAAGTGAGAGGTGCGTGCAAGGCCAGCGCGTCGATGGCACGCGACTAAGATGCAGCAACATGCGGCGTGAGGTGCTGGCAACGAGGACACACGGCAATGCGATAAGAAAGTGAATATTGTGTTCAAACAAACACAATTCTTGTGTCGAAGGTTCACGATTGCTGATAAATATAGAAATAAACAATACAAGTTTTTACAGTATTTCTGGAAATTTAGATTAGTAAAGGTAATAAAAAATTAAAATCTGATTTGAGTGCACTTACTTTTTATGCTGACAGATTGCCAGATTCTACGTTAAATATTTAAGTGATATTTAATTTGAGCATGCATCGTTTCACGTTTACCAGGTAACACATTAGTCCGTAATCATCTGCTGATAATAAAAATGTATTAGAATTAATATAAAATTGTTAGTTATATTCATGAAAGAATTGAAGAATATTTGCTTAAATTTACGATGCTAATATAATAAACAGCAACGGTGTGTTTTGATTCCACGAAATAAAGATTCGATACCTGCAGGTAAACAAACTTATCTCTTGCGCGAAATCGCATGATCGCACACGGACACGGTGTGCACTCACTACCACCAAACCACATTTATCAAATATGCAACAAGGTTGATATTGCAATGAAATTGAAAGTAACGAAAGTCATACACGAAACAAACCAGTATTTAATAAATGATTCATTTAATTTTTTTTACAATAAACAATAAACATATCAGGTAGTGCTAAGATGTTTTGGTTACATACATACACACTAACGGGCCGCTCTTCGTTACATGCATGTGTGTGTATGTGTGAGTGTGAAAAACAGTTAATCGCTCACTCGTCATTTACCAATAATTAGAATTAATGGCACCAAATGTAAGCTATACAAGAATCGGATCAAAATATATAGAACGTATACCATAAAATGTAATTGCAATCGGAGACTATGTCTCCACAATAAAAAAGAAAGAGAAATAAAAATAAAATTACAATTCGATTATTCTGACACCGCGTTCGCGTGTTATATCAAAAAAAAACTGTAATTTCAATATGTAAACTAAAAGAGATAAATATGAACAAATCTCAGGAACTATTCTACGAACTATTCCCTATAAGATAGTCTAGGTAAAGTGGAAATCGATTTTTAATAGCGAATATATTCCAAACTAAAATCGATAGAGAGAAACGGAACAGAATCCGTGGAAAAAATAAAAATATCACTAACAGATCGCGAAATATTACCAGTTTTCCAAAAAGTTAAAAAAATGCAAAAAAAGAATTCTTACGCTATCCGAAAATGAAGAAATAATTTAAAACAGTTTACACATAATTATCAGTAAATGAACTTACCCAAACGCAAATTCCATGAACATCGACAGTTCCTGATTCCATGTCCGGCGACGTAACTTTCACAACTCGATATTATCAATGGTAAACATAACGCACATATTCACCAGAGCACACATCCACAGACGGCACGCGACAACCGCGATCAGAAAATAAAGTCGCTGTGAACATTCTACACCCGATTAATCCGTAATAACACACTATACACGTTTGTTACAAGTAAAATCAAGCGATTGTTGATCAAAATAACGCGATAACCGAATTAAAACGCGAGAAATGTTAAGAGCCGCAAGCAATGCGGGCCAACCCAACGATAGCCGGCGCGGAACTAAGCGCATCGCGCATCCTCCAGTGCCGATTGCAACATAGAGCACAAATGGCGCTGCGGCATTAGCCGTGACCTTCGCGTGCACAACTAGCGTCTTAAGTTCGCTGTCTTCTCCACTGCAGAACTGACACCGTAGTGACACCTATCGACCATAAAACCCAATACAATCCTCCTAGCGCAATTTGTTTATATAAATACACAACAAATCAAAAATGTAAATCAAATTCTTGTCAAACTGACAAAAATAAAACAATTCTAATAAAAACCCAAATAAATCTTATAAAATGACCACATCTCTGCCAAAATGGCTCAAATTCCCCATCACCTACTCCAGCAACATCCAAAAACGCTCAAAAACCGCCTTCGAATGCCACAAAATCGTCTTCATCCGGCACGGCCAGTCCGAATGGAACCTCAAGAACCAATTCTGCGGCTGGTTCGACGCGCACCTCTCCGACCAGGGCCGCGCCGAAGCCAAACAAGCCGGCAAACGGCTCAAGGACCTCAAAATCAAACTCCACCATGGCTTCACCTCAAAACTCTGCCGCAGCATACAAACCCTCGACATAATCCTCAAGCAACTCCGCGAGAAAGACCTACCAGTCGAGCAGCATTGGCGCCTCAATGAGCGACACTACGGCAACCTCACCGGAATGAACAAAGCGGAAGCCATGGAGTTATTCGGCAAGGAAAAGGTGCACATATGGCGGCGCAGTTACAAAACACGCCCGCCAAAAATCCTCGACGTGAATCCACACTATTGCGATATACAAACCGGCGAAAGATACGGTTTGAAAGATAGCGAAGTACCGGAATGTGAGAGTTTAGCAGACACCGTCGCTAGAACCCTTCCATATTGGCTGGAAAACATTGTGCCGGAGATTAAAAAAGGCAAGACGGTTATAGTCGCTGCGCATGGTAATTCCCTGCGTGGAATTGTCAAACACATTGAGGGCATCACCGATGAAGGCATACAACATCTGAACTTACCTACAGGGGTGCCATTTGTGTATACATTGGGTGCGGACATGATGGCGCTGAAGGATGATAATGCTGTGGAGTTTTACGGTAATGATGAGCAAGTTGAAGCGGTTATGAAAGATCTACGCAAGGCGAAATCTCCGGATGAGAAGAAAACAGGCGCAGTTGGTGATTGTTAGATGTATCAGCATCATAGTGTGTCTTGGAATATATTAATTAATATCTGCTACATCTATTCAGTCCATGTTTCGTTTCAATATCCATGTACCCGCTCGTTTTTGTCATTTTTAACATCTAGTACTAATATTTTAACAGTTTAACATCAATTACGATTAATTTCTACGCGCAGAGAGTGAATCTTAACTGTAAATGCATTTCTGTTTGCTTTGATCAAAGATTATTAAATAATTATAGGTTAACTTACGTATTCTGCATGAATTATTGTTTGGTTTTCGACAATTCGACTAGAATCTATTATAAAATATAAAAAAACATTTTTTTATTATTTTTATATTTTATGTTATAATTAATTACATACCTTATCTTTATCCTTGTTATCTTTACTTTCGTTTTTATTCCCGTCACCTTTCACAACCTGCACCATGTGTAGTGTCAACACAGCCAAGATGGCGTCCAATGGATCCATGAACCCACGCTGCATCCATTTTGGAATCGTTGTCCGCGCATGCGAGAATCCCAACTTTTGCAGGATATAATCAATCCCATAGGGTTCGATATATTTCCCAGCAACGCTCAACAACCTCACTGTGGGCTCCAGATGCCATGTCTTGCAATTGTAATTGCGCCAGTCCTTTGAGAATATGTCTACGTCTAGTTGTTGTTTTTGTTTACTAGCTGAAGATGAAGATGATGCGGATGATGTGGATGTTGATGAGGAAGCTGTATCCGGGCGTAAGTCAGAAGAAAGTCTTGAGGAGGACGCGCCAAGCTAAAATATTAAACAAAAATATAAAAAATTAAATATTTAAATATAAAAATTTAATTCTTACCAGTTTATCTTTTTCTTTGACATACGACGTGACTAAATCATGCAAGAAAAAGAAAGCTTCCGCGTCCACAGTGACAAAGATATGATCTTCGAATTCTGTAATGAAAGAACACTCAACCATAGGTTTGTCGGTGTTTTCATCGGGTGTAGTTGATGTCTGTAGGTGTTCCGTCTTCAAATGTAGCTGTAAACTGGGTAAAGCAAAGATAACTTCACGATTGTGGTTGGGATCTTGCATTTTTGATTGTTTGCAGCACTGCCACGACTGCCACGCTCCATTGAGTTGTCTTTTTCACGTTCCAGGGAAGGAAAACGATCCACTTCTACAAATTATTACAAAAAATTAAAGAATACATATAAATAAATTATTAATTAATGTTTTACCATCGATAGTACTATTGGCAAACGCATAATTAAACCATTCTTGTAGAGTCTTGAACTGTGGCGGGAAGAGAACACTTCGGGACATTTTACAAACGGCCGCCATTGACGGAAGTTGTGTTTTATACGTGGACAAGCCAAGACTACATGCCAATGTTTGCACAACGTGTACATCCAAAATATTACAATCTATAAACATAATTATTTATAACATAATATTAAATTTTATAATTTTACTCTTAATTTCTTACCGTTCTTTGATGGAATTTCCTGCGCTTCGGTATTAAACGTAATACATGGCTCCCTTAAACTAAACAACGCCCAACTCTTCGACTTGAAGTTAATTCCATGGAAACACGCCAGTGAAATATTCTTCCCATGCAATTCCATTGTCCCACCCAATACTGTACCGAAATTCGGCAGTGGAAAATGCATCGTGCTCAATTGCAATCCGCAAACATGCGCCAACACCCTCTGCCAATGCCTATGATGGCGTGCATCACTACTCTGATTCGTCCATGCTTGCTGTTCGCGTTGCGTCTCTCTGGATTTCTGCGGTGTTACCTTCGGCGCACGACTAAATCCGCTAAACGCCCGCTTACTGCTATTAAACTGCTGTGAAAAAAACTCTTCTAATTTATTAAACATTTTCAATAAATCCGCTGTAGAAGATTTCGACATCATAATCTGCAATTGATCCCAGGATAAATCGCCGTGCATGAAAATGGACGCGGGACGCCTTGTCGGTAAAGAAGACTGCGTGCGTGACAGACGCCATTCATCACGCAGGTTTACTTTCAGATCGGACACGCGACACATCAACACTGATGTCGCCATGTAATCCAGGCGTAGTTCCAGCGCGTGGAGTTTTAACCCGACGGTATGATCCGGTTCAAGGTTGGGTTCCTCACGAATATGAACTAAAAACAAACAAAAAATTTAAAAATAAAATTGAAGGTTATAATTTTAAAGTTATACTTACTATAGGTGTCGATATTAGCGATTTCTATGTTGCCACCAACAATACCACCCTTGGCATCCAACCCACTGCCACCCAATCCAATCGCAATGTACAAATTCTTATGCCCCGTTGATCCAATACTCAAACGCCCCTCACTGCGGAAGTCCTTCGTCAGCCATGACACATTCCCCATGACATTACCCATATTCATATGCACATTCAACTTTTTAAAGTTAATCGCAAATAAAACCAGAGTTTCCCACGCGGTTTGGTTTTTATGCTCCGAAGGTGATGGCGATTCCGTCGTGCGTGAATCTTGACTAAACGTACGTCCGCCATGTTTAAATCTATGCTTAGTATTACCACCATCTGCATCCAGTGGTAATTTCAGTTTATCTTTGGATAAAAGCGGTGATTTATCCGGACGCCGGGTATTCTCCCGATTAATATTCGGAGACCGTCCGGAACTGAAGTTTTCCTCATCCTGATACTGATTAGTCATGCTTAAATCCCCCAGGAACATCCTGCGGACAATACTACGCCTGTACCATGCTTTCGGGAAAGCCAGAATCTCTGTCAACCTTCTCATATCATATTTAAAGATGCCGAACCAATATCTGTGATTGTACTAAACCGAATCACATTCCTATCTTTTCCTTTGACTTCCTGCTTCATGTCCAGCATGCGACTGCGCGAAAGGTGAAACTTTACAAACTCTACATTAATACTTAGCGAATCTTTCCGCTCGGAGTCTGAAAGTGGTGACCATTGTGCTTCCTTCAACGCTGACTTCTTCCCACCGTACGGATGAAATATATAAACAGAGAAATCACTCAGACATCCGGTTACACTTAATCCACCAACTGCTGTGGCGGCTGTGTTGGGTGTACCATCAGCACCAAATTCCGACTGTAACAACTCCTCTTCCGCTCGTTTTGAACTGAAGACTATATCCAGCGATGGCAATTGAAGCATACATTCCACGCGGGATACAGGGAGACAACTAAACCGGAAGGTGGAGGGTTGCATATGAAAGTAGACAATCACATCGACCGGAAAACTAGTATACACATAGTTTCCATAATTGGTACCATCTTCATTTTCGGCTAGGATGGAACTAGCTGTGGTGTTGAAGTTAGTCTTAGCAGGAATAGGTTCTAGAGTTTGTTCAAGGAATTCTAGAATATGCGGACTTATTATGGTTTCTTCAGGGACACTTTGAAGAGTCATCCAGGCGAAGAGTGAAGCCTTTTTTACGTTTTGTAGTTTTTTGTTCTGGTGACAACTTGGTGTGTTCACACTCCTTGTGACATCCGCCAGATACGCTTCCAGGTTGGAATAGGGGAAGTCCAGACTGGTTCGGGATGAAGTCGGAGTGTAATTCGGGTTGGAGATACCATGCATCGATGAAGAATTTCGTAGATCCAGATCTAGACTATGACCACCTGATGTACCAGTCTGCGGGAAGCTCTCCTGTCGCTTGAAAGCTTGATCAATACGTATCTCTTCTGAATATTTAGTGTTTTTCGGTGTTACTTCCGGTTCTAGAGGAGTATTCTGTCCAGAATCCAATATGGCGACTTTGGATTGGTATAATAGCTTCACATCCATACCAGGAATATGAAATATGGTTAAATCTACAAGAGTAGCATGTGGTGTATTTCTTAATCTACTAGCCCCGGATTGATTTAGGAACTTATCCTTGTTCCTCCTTGTAGGGTCAGGTGATCCTCCACTTGCAGCTGAAAAGTCCAACAACCCCGCGGAACAACTGCGGTCTTTCCTCATAGTCCTCAACTTGATCTCTTCATCCCTCGCTGAATCCTTGGTGTGTAAAACACACTTCCCGCTGTTGATGAACACCTTCACATCCAGCTCCAGGTCAATATTGGGTTCGTGTTGTTTCTGTTGTGCGGTTGTGCCTACCCCAGAGGTACCTCCAGATGTCCCACCGCCGTACGGACTATTCGTAAACAACTCATCCATGAGTGCAGCACCTTCCGAGAATTCATACGAGTTGGGTTTACGTCTCAGTTGGACCTCTTCCTCATCATGCGTATGGATACCTTCAGCTGTCCAGTCTGGTAGAGATAAATCCGATGAAGCACTCTGTAGGGAACACTGCCGGTCTTCTGAAAACGTAACATGATGCTCCCTGGCTCTCAAAGAAGCAGATCGTGATGGTCCACTTCTCGGAGATGAATCAAAACTCCCCGAAGGAGATTGAGGTTCTTCCGGTGATCCCTGATTCTCAGGCATCGGAGCAATAAACGACCTAGACCTATTCGACTTCCCTCCCAAGAGTTTACCCTGTCTGGACGCAGCCTTTAGACTTTGTCTCCTCAGACGTTGGATGATATCCATGCGGAAATCTTTGTAAACCATCGCTTCGAGTTTATGAAACTTCTTCAGCTCCAACTCGATGGTACCATGTGACGCACCCAAAGACCTCAGGTCATTTATAATCTTCGCCTGTTCATTCATCTCCTTCTCCAGTAACCTAGACCTTTCTTTATTATCCAACGAAGCATCAAACAAAATCGCAGGTAGGATGGACTCTTGGGATGCGCGGGTACCATCAACCGGATTGTTGTCATCATCACTATCATAATCCACATTCAGTGGAGTATCCTCAGACCCAGTCAGCATAGTCAAAGTATGCCCCAGGGAACTCAATTGTTTACCCACATTAGTATCCAGATGGATATCTACCCCCTCCATTTTCCACTGGACACTCAAGAACCACTTAGCGTTTTCATTCTGTTTCGCCGCAATGGTCCTACTGCACACCTCATAAGTCCCATCGGATACCACACATAAATTCATGATGGTGGAATCGGTCATATCCGGCTTCCAATCATCCAAAGATGTTTCGAAATCATCCGCGAATCGGAGACATAAATTGGAAAACTTTCCCTTACTCACCAATGACCCTGAACTACAAGCTGAGATTGAGGTGTTCTCCAGGGTGATGACAACAGCCCCACGGGATTCTTCATAAATAGTCCCAGCTTGCCTCTGGTGCCATGGTAAAGGTAACGGGTTCAAAGGTAAGCAGATACCCATATCTTCAACGGTAAGTTGTAGGAATAGCATGGAGAGGTGTGGGGGGTTCATGGATGCAGTGTTACTAAACTGTAACTTTTCATAAACCTGCTGAGTAGCTGTCAGGACCTCCTTATTGAGGTTAGCTCTCTTCTCGTTCCAATAATCATACGCATTCTTGTAATTCAACCAAACCAATATGGCTTTATCAACAGCCACAGGCTGAATATAAATCAAAGGTCTTTTTAGTGTAATTAACACAACTTCCTTATCATCCCCTTCAACCATTTCATCTTGAAACGCATTCCTGCATCCTATTCGTGTATTGAAAAACGCAAACTGTTGATATTCCGCTTCTGCCTCCTCAAACAACGCGTTTCTTATCAATTGTCCTAAGGATAAGTTTAAATCCACTTGCGCTTTACCAAATAACCTATTCGTGGCATTCTTGGCGTTTTGTATACGATTACTGAGTTCTAACACAACCGCACCTGTTTCTAACCTCACTGCAGAGCTACCCGCAGTTGTCGCCGTCAATTGTATACGCTGCATCTGTATAACCAACGAGAATAAAATCGATGTACCACTCATTGTCTCCTCGTGATCCTCCCAGATGGCGACTGGTCTCTCCCCACCATATACCTTCTGCACAACCTCATTAACCTCTTTCATGAAAACTTTCTGAACAAACACTAAATGATTCAACAAATCCGTGGTGAGTGAATGTTCAAACACACCAATCTCAGCGTGTGCGTTCAAATATCCCCCTTGCATGAATACCACGCCTTCGTAGCCATGCGCATGCGCGGATCCATGCAATGGCGCTGTAGGCGTACCTTCCGGTATGTACTCAGCGCTTACATGCACAGCCGGCAGGGCTATCGAAGCCTCTGATGGTAAATTCGCTTCACTTACTTGTAACTTAGTAGTGAAACTCAGCGAATGCTGCGGGAGATCAATGGTGAATTTCGCCTTACTTCCGGTCACACCAGCGCTAGTCACGTGATCCATCTTATACTGCGCTTGTAAACTCGGCAACAACGCCGCATTTACACTCAAACTCTGCAGGATAATCGAAAACTGCATAACGAGCGGTTGCAGCAGTGATTTCTCCTGATTAGTACCCGAAAACCGCGAGAAACCGGAAGGCATGGGCGTGGCTTGCATGTGACTATGACTATGACTCTTCGGAGACGCCGGGCGTTCCTCCTCAGCCTGTTGCCCACGGGACATACGGCTAGAAGTCCGCGTAACGCGTAATTCTTGCAGAGTTGAACTCAACTGCTTACTCCCTCTGGTGACCATACCATGCAACGCGACCGGATGTTGCGGTATGTCAATATTAACCGCACCTACTGTTAATAACCCGTTGTTTTTATCCTTTGCGCGTTTACTTACGCTGGAAAACAGCGTTTGTGATTTACCAACGGTGACTTTAACGACCGTCTGTTGATTTGGGGCAACGCCCTCTAGGAGGACGATCATCGTACGTCCCACTTGACCTGTTAACGAACATTCCAGCGAAACCGGCTGGGATTTCTTCCGGCATGTGAGTGATGCATGCAGAGAAGTAATCTCTGCTTCCAGTTTGAGTACACTGAGTGTGGCGAGAAGTTTCGTGCGATGGATACGCGCCACGCCGAACACGACGAGTTTTGTGTGCTCACGCGCAGAGGATACGCCGCGTTCCAAGAGGGGTGTGTAGCGTTCTTTTTCGTTATTAGCCGCTGTACCTGTTGATGCCGGGATGCTGCTGGTGCCTTCCCGGGATGAATCACCGTCGGTTTTGCTCTCGTTGAGGATGTCATACTTGCGGTTGCCTTTGTAATGCTCGGAGATGTCCGTACCACCAACAGAGAATCTAATAAAAATATTTTTATTATTTAGTTTTATTTTTTTTGTTTGTTTTATGAATGAATATTACCTGTGTTTAATTGTTTTGTTGTCGGGCATATTCGCGTAGAGGTCGAGGACATGATACATGGTCTTCCAGCACCTGCCGACGCTCTTATCACTCGATAGAGTGACATTGGTGATGTTTTCAATGGCGGAGCCGCTTGGGCTGCTGAGAGTTACAGGCGTGCCGCCTCCTTCGCTGAGGTTCATGTAGCCTTTGACGCTTTTACCGGTGGAGCGGAGTTTCTGCGCGAAGCTCTGCGGGCGGGAGCGGACACTCGCCGAGGGGGAAATGATGGGTTTCTGGGAGATGATGTCGGAACCATCGGAGATTTTTAGACTCAGGGGTTTTGTGAAGTCTAGAGGTTCATGAAGGTCTGATGCTAATAAATCGAAAAAATTGAGAAATATTAAGAATAATATATAAAAATATATAGGAATATAAATATTAGCTCCGCCCTTCGGATGAAAAAAGTAGGCGGGGCATAATTTAAGATTATGTTTAGCACTTACTTGAATTCAAATGGGTTTTGATGTCGAGATGATCACTAGCGCTGGTTTTCGGCCGGCGGATGTCAACGGGTTGCTGTTCGCGCAGCTCGTTCTGAGTGTCCTTGACATTCTGGTACATATTGCTGATTTGATGCAGAAGACGCAAGAGTGGCATATTCACGCGTTGAGAGATAAATCTCACACCTAAACACAAATAAAACATTAGTAGCATATTGCTACGGGTTCTAGAACCTCCCCCCACTACTTTCTCCTTTCCCCCAATTTTTTACTTACCGACATTAAAGTTAATCACTGTACTCGTGTGATTTTTAAGTTGTCCTCTTGAGATGTAAAGCACATTACGTGTTTTTATCATGTCGTTGACAGCCATGTCCGTCATCCGGTCGATTTCGATCTCCACTGAGATTTTCTCGCAGACAAACGCCGGACATTCATCTAAATATTAAACAACACAAACATTAAAAACATTTTTAAATATGTTTATATAACTTACCAGTGTTTATCTCGACGAAAACACGTTTACTCCTCGTTTTTCCCTTCTTCTTTTCCGGTTTACCGTGCTCGGAGACCACGATGTCAATCCGCATTGTCTCCATGTTACCCACAAGCGATAAATTCGAGCCCAGTGCGTCCAAAGATGGCACATCTGTTTGTGCCCCTATCAAAAACAATCGCAACATGAAATATAACCTCACTTTTACAGAAATAAAACATTTATTACCTGCTTCAGCCATAGCGGCAACTTTCAGCTGCTGCGGCATCACCCCTAGACTGGACAGCAAAGGCTGAAAGATAATATTTGCATCTTCAAAGCGAATCGAATCCTGAATGGGATACAAATTGACAGGATAACTTTGGTTAGGTTTGAGGTCTTCTTCGGTTGATTCCGTCTGCAGCGTATCAATTTTACTCTCTAAACCACCAGCTAAAATAATTTTATATTATAAACAATATTTAATAAATTTGATGAAAAATTGAACTTACTTTTAATAAACCCGTCGTTATTCTGTCGCGCCATCCACGAATACAAATCCTCACCGGAATCCTTTTCGTGTTTCTGATAAATCGGACTCGTTGGCAAATCCGGCGATGAATGTGTCGCCACACTCGGATCAGAACCCATATTAATCACAGTGCGATCCTCACGCAGCGTACCATAACCTAAATATTTAAAAAAAATGATTATGTTTTTTTTATTTATAGGTTATGAGCACGCTTACAGTAATTCTCCTCGGGTGGTTTTTTAGGCATGAAAAGATTAGCGCCGTTGAGCAAGGGTAGCACAACACTGGAGCGACTGCTTGGTGGGACGACAACGGCGGGCGTCGCATGTAAACTACGCCGGTGTTTATGTTTCGTTGCCACGCCCACACCACCACCACCAGCTGAGATAACAGCAAGCAAAGCAAGGATTTTAGGTTAGGTTAGATACAACACATTTTTAATATTATTATTAGATAAATAAAGTTAATAGAAAAAAGTACCTGGTGGGGATGGTGACGTCACCACACTTTCCATACAGTACGCCATTTGCATTGTGGGCGGAGACAAAGTCGGATCCACGGGCGGTTGATGCTGTATCTTCGGCGATGAGACATCTACCGGTGAAAATTCTTTACCTACTCCACAAAATAATTATTTTTATCTTTATCAATATAAATTTTGAATAAATAATTAATCTCAAAGCAATACAAGCACAAATATGGCGTCACCAAAGACTCCACCTCGTTTTATAACAGGTTTTATCACCGCACGACAAAAAATAAAAATATAAAAATCAACAAATGACATGAAACGTGTAAGAGATTGTCTGTATAACATGTGTGAGGTTACGTACCCATCGTATTCTTCACGGGTTTGAGGCTGATGCCATTGTACAACAGCTGCGCATGCTCGTCGGTGATGTCGTGATCTTCATTACCGCTGCCTTCGCCGTCCGTCAGATACACCTAGTATCCATCCGAAAAACACACACACACAAGAGAATAAAAAGTGAGGTTAGTTAATGATTGGTGGTATAACAGTTGGGAGGTTAGTCACACATGTGGCGTGTATAGTGACATATGAAGATAAGATAAGAAAATAGAGAAAAAAGAGAGACAAGCGCCGCACAGTTCAAAATCTTGGGCTTACGCTGCTCGGAACGCGGCGACGCCTTTGGGGTTGTCGTGGGCGGGGCTTGCGCAAAGGCGCGGCTTACCTCCTCCACGGTGGGCATCTGCATCATTACGTTGAGGGGTTTCACGCGCATCTTGGTGTCGTGTTGGTTCATCAGAGGTGTGTGGAGTTGGGATTTCCATTGACGACTTAATGCAATCACACCCTAAATAATAAAAAAGTTTGTTTGTTGCGTTTTATCTCGGAAACCACTGAATGGATCGTCATGAAATTTTGTATATATATTCTCAGGGATATTGCGGAGAATATAAGATATTTTTTGTTTGAGAATTATATCTTTAAGTTGATTAAATAAGGGATGAAAGTTGGTTTAGAGATGCAATCATACTTATAGTTGAATAATTCAACTCTAGATGCAATCATAGTGCATAGTTGCAATAATTCACACTCTAGATGGCGCTAAAGTATAGTATAAGCTTTTACAATTAAAAATTTACTAACCTGTCTAAGGGTGAATAACTGTGGAAGGTCAGATTCTCGTAGATTACCTTCAACGACCCCTGCCTCCGCTTGAAGGTAATACTTTTGTAGAATCGTACAAAGTCTACAACTGGGATCCTCATGAAGTGTCTTTGACAAAGGAGTCAATTTTCCATATCGACTCTAAATAATAACAAAAATAAACACCTCACATCCATATTTTAAATTTTAAAAAAATTCCTAACCTTATTCGCAACGTGTAAACTCGGCATTTCCAACGCTTCCGTCATGAGACAAGCAATCGTAGCAGTACTCCGACGATACATGGCCCTCACCATATGCACAACCCTAATCGCCAGTCGATTACTAGGATTCATCCAGGCATTAATCGCAGGTGAAGCGGTGGATAACAAATTCCAATCCAATCTAAACAATAAAAAATTACAGATTCCTGTAATAAAAAACATGTTTTATTAGCTAACTAACCTTGTATAGTCAATTTTCCTTGTTATCGGCGTCTTTGGCGGCGCAGCAAAGTTAAACCACACAACTTTCAACTCAATCACACAGCTGGTGACATTACTACCATCTTTATTCGCCGCCCCCGCTGTGGGTAACAACTGCATACCTTGCATACTTTGCGTTTGCGCTGTGCTGGTTCCAGGTTTAACTTCACCGGTTTCCTGATCTCTTGCAGCGCCACCTACATTTCCACTCACAGATTGTGTATGTGTATGTGTATGTACCGCACCCAACTTGGGTGTAGCCTCCACCTCACATTCCTCTTCTTTATTCGGCTCCTCACAACTTTTCTTAACCAACTTCAACGAAATACCCTCCAATCCACATTCAAACATGATAAACCCGAGTTTATCTTCATCATCATCACCATCTTTATCTCTATCCCTTGGAGATGTATTAATATTAGGCGGTGGCTCCACCTCTTGTAGATAATAATCAACACCACGATGTCTCGGTTTAAACTTACTACTAGTAAACAATACTTTCGAACAATGAGGTGGAATGGCTGTTATGACAGCATCATCCAAAATGGACGACTCATTGCGTAATCTACGTAACTGCGCATGCGTTTTACCTATGGTAAGACTAACTACCAACTGTTTCTGTTGTTTCTCACAACTCTCGATGAACACCGGCTCGCGTCGGATGATATCGGCGTTCGTATTGGTATGCAGCGATAAAAATGGCCGCTTGCCTTTCTTACCGTCATTAGAAACAACCGAAGGTCTATAAAATTTCTGCAGGACTTCTCTCGCTTGACTATCAAGATGGAACCGCGTGGCAATGTTTTCAAAACAAACCGAAAATGTACTCACACAGGTTAAGTCTTTCATATTATCCAGCGCAGAGAATGAAATAATCTCCTCGACTATAGAAACCTGCAGCATGGTTATGTTAATCTTCGGCAGAATAATCGCAGCCTGAAGTTGTTTTTGATTGTTTTTCATAACAACCGTTTTCTAATACTTTACTATCATCACCCTCGGAGGGATTCGTAAGCATTGAGATGTTTTCGGTTGTTTTTAACACATTCGCCGCTTCTACCTGCCCGATACAACACGCGTGTAAATGGTTGACTACAGTGAGTGGATGTAGATTAGACACGGTGGGGGTAAGCGCATCGACGAATCTCTGAAGAGATTCTAATAACAGAGGTGTTACCATTATGTCAAGGTCACCTTTGAGTTTGACAATCAAGGAAGTTCGACCGCCGGCGTCATTTTGTGAACTTAGAAGTTCTTCTTCATGAATAGAATCTAAATGATTACATAAATAATAAATTTATGTTCTGCTAATAAAAAATATAACCTAACCTGTATTCGGATCATACTCTTCATAATCCCAGTTGAAAACAGTGCCTGTCGGTGTCCGCGCCGAAGGATTCTCACTTCTTGTAATCATTTTCAGCGAAGTTACACCTTCCGATACAGAATCCATGAATGGCACGAATCTACCACCGACATAAACCAGTTTATCCTCCTCGTTCTTTTGAAACAGCGGCACGGTAAAGGAATCTGTATTCTCCGCCGTTGTAGAGGGCCAATTCAAACACCGCAACTGTCAAAACACACAAATATAACCTTAAAATTTATTTTTCTTCAAAAACATAACCTTACCTGATTAAGATGCGTAACATACGAATACATCAACATCGGCGAGTCCAATATCAACCGATTCACCTGCATGTGTAGATCAACAAGCGTGAAATCCTCTTGACTGCCCACAGCGCTGACATACGACGTTGAACTATACCCATCCGATGAATGTTCATCATGCAACCCTTCGACCTCTTCGAAATTCGTCGGTGTAGATTCCTTCACTACCAACCGCGGTGACGGATGCCGCAAACTCCCGGGTTGGCGCTGCGGTGTGACCAAACCTTGTATAGGCAAACTTCTATGCTCCGGTGTATGTATCTCATGATCACTGCGATGCGTTGACAGTTTGCGTGTGCACTGCACGGATGACGGCGCGACTATACCCGAAGGCGAGGATCGTGTGTGTATCGCAACTGACGCATGCGCACTCTGCATAGTACCACCATTATTAACCTGTGCTGCACCAGTGGTTAAATTAAGGTTATGATGTCCATTTATACTCTGCTCACTCGAGAATCTTTTGTTTTTAGACTCGGAACTCTCTTGACGTGTAAGAGTACCATTCGATGAGAGTACAGAATTACGCAGACTGGAACTCCTCGAGTTGATGTTCATATCTTCATCTGCAGAGAAGAAAGCTTCGGAATGATTCTCCGAAGACATTGAAATCGTCCGTTGGACTTCAGCTGCTTTTGCAGTTGTTCATCAGAGAGTATTCTTCCTAATGAATGTTGTGAGTCTGATGAATCAACACGATTTATGTTTGTGTTTATGTTTATGTTTTCATTTGTTTTTTGTGTTATAGCCGGTGAAAAATAATCAACAGCAAGTTTAGAATCAGAAGCTGAGTTTTTTGGTCCTGGCTCATCAGGATTCTCAGACCCAACGAGTAATTTACTCTTATCTGTTGATTTATGCAACTTTGAATCACTATCTAGTTTAGGGTCAACCAAACGTGCATATGGCACGTCTTTTCTCACGACTTCTAATCGAAGTACTTGAATATCTCCGACTGTTTTTTCTTTCTGTTAGACTCTGAGGACTTGCACTGCTTCCATCCACGGATTTTCGATCGGTTGTGCTTGGAAGTGTATTAAACTTCTCTTGGTCTTTATCTTTATTATTATCTCTATCTTTATCAGTCAGTTTTCTTCTATCGACTGAATTATTCCCATTACTATTGATATTATTTCCCATTAGAAATAATCTCGCACTTTTTTCTGTATCTTGTAAACTGATTTCGTTTACGATGTATGGCGTTGTTCTGAATATCAGCATGCCTTCATGGAGGATGCTTTGACCATACGCTGGGTCTGCCCCTGGTTCATTCACGCGGAAAGCTGCGATGTTTGTTCCTTCGTCTAGATCTCGATAACTGGGTTTAAAGAAGCGTTTTCCGTTGGTGTTGTCGCCGAAGAATAGGCAACCACCTGTACATCCGCAATTCCCGGCGGATTTGTTTAATTCCGGCCATAGGAACCAGAGTTTTTTGAGTTTCTCGTCGTGGGTTTTGAGGAATTTCTGTTGTAATGCATGGGTGTCTTCTTTGTCGTCCGAGCACATTGCTGCTTCGATTACCAGAGGTGCGAAGTCTACGGAACCGACTTCCAGCCATAAATCGTCGCTGTTTGATCTTTTTTTTAATTTTTTTATTTTTAATTAAAATATTGTTAGTTTAGTTTTTTTGGTTTTTGAATTTTGGTAACTTACTTTGAATGGTTGTATTTTTGTGGCTGCCAGACACATTGTCGTAGTGAGGTACCGTAGATAACGCAGGTTAATCCTGAACCGACTTGTTTACCGTGCAGATTGCAGGTGGACAATCGAATCGGTGATATCTTTATAGAATAATGTGTTTTAAGTGATTGAAACAGGAATTCAAGTTTAAAAGTAAAAATTTTGAAAAGTCGGTCGTTTTTCGATTTTTGGCTGCTATAACGCCATTTTACTTTTTATTTAGTTTAATATTGTGTAGACGAGTGCGGTTTACCCGTTTGGTACGTTTTGTTATTATTTATGTGTGGATTAACTATTTTCATAAAAT
This sequence comes from Dalotia coriaria, assembly GCF_025399875.1. NCBI lineage: Eukaryota > Metazoa > Arthropoda > Insecta > Coleoptera > Staphylinidae > Dalotia > Dalotia coriaria. Next base: position 5,303,740 of record NW_027045444.1, on the reverse strand, counting down.
AGTTGGAGTAAAATTGCATCAAACATGGCCGCCATTTTAAGAATATAAGAAAATACAAGAAGTACATCCTAGCGCCATCTGTGTTAGAATAAGCGTTATATATAATAACTTAAAATAAATATAGCCGGCCCCTTCTATCACCCCCACCGCCCCTCAAATAATACCAAACAAGGTAGCCTACCTAACCACCACCCCAACCCCAACCGCCAACCACCTCCTCCCCAACCCCCAACCACCCCACAAATAATGCCAAACAAGGGAGCCTACCTAACCACCACCCCGACCACCCCAACCCCCACAAATAATACCAAACAAGGTAGCCTACCTAACCACCACCCCCAACCCCCGACCGCCCCACAAATAATACCAACCAAGGTAGCTTACCTTACCACCACCCCCAACTCCCCGACCACCCCCTCACCACTACCCCGACCGCCCCACAAATAAAACCAAACAAGGTAGCCTACCTAACCACCACCCCCAACCCCCGACCACCCCAACCCCCGACCGCCCCACAAATAATACCAAACAAGGTACTCTACCTAACCACCACAAATTATAAAGTTTCAATTTAAAAGTTGATTCAAAGCAAATTTAAGCTTAAACCTGAATATATAAGTGCATGCCAGCCATTTGACCAATATGTGATACTTTTCCGCAAGAGGTCGCTAGGAAACACGATTTGCCTTACAAATGTCGGTAAACTACATGCACCGAAGGGAATCGCAATTAAAGGCACCTACCGTTTTACTTACATATGCAAAATGACGCCATATTGCATTTTATACTTAAAACCACCCGAATTATGACATTTAAACTGATTTTAGTCCAAATTAAACTAAATAAACGTCCGTAGTAACTCGCAATACCGAAAAATACACAAAACCCCAACAAATTCGTAAATATTTCACCCAAAACTGTTAAGAATTCACCAAAACAATTAAAATTATCACTCACCCATAATTGCAGCGCCGCCCCACTCTCCACCAACCAGAAATCAATTGCATCGATCGCCACCCTGGTAAACTTATACTTCAACTGATGCGACCGCTCGTTGATCTCCTCAATCGGATTGTTCTCCGTCAAACCCTTCTTTTCCTTGCGCTCCTTCTCCTCCTTCTTCTTCTCCTTCTCCTTTTCTTTCTCCTTACTGCCAGTAGCCTTACTAATAGTACTACTAGTATTACTACTCTTCGCCTGCAGGATAATCTGCTGGAACGCCATGGGCAGAGTGAACGGCGTCGACGTATTCGTCTGAATCTGCGGCTCCGAGAGCAGCGCATCCTCCGGCGGCGAATTCAATTCATTCTCAGCGTCACAAATCAACAGGAAGAGGGTTTCCAGACATGCGAGGAGGGAATACAACTGGGGCGTTGTTAATTTCCCGCTTAGTTTTCCCAATTGGATTTCCAACCAGCCAGGCGTGTTCGATTGTGTCTTGATCTAGAGATCGGCCTATGTCGGAGAACATCGCATGTCCACGAATCTATAAATTAAAAATTATTTTTTTTAATTTTTAGAGTTTATGAAATCACTCAGTATATAATTATTTACTTTTAAAATTAAATTATTATTGTAAATTAGAATAAATAATTATATACTCATTTTTATTATGATTACACATGTAAAAGTGCGTTTTTTGTTGTTTGTATGTTTGTTACGCTTTCACGCGGAAACTACTCAACCGATTTTTATGAAATTTTGGATAAATATCCTCAAGGATATTACAAAAACATAAGATACTTTTTATTTCAAAAATATCAATATTCTAACCAAAAATTAGAAAAAACGAAGCAAAAGTATGAAATAGTTCACTAATTCGACTCTAGATGGCGCTAACTTTTTCATTAAAAGAAACAAATACCTAAACTACTTTTTTAAATATTTAAAATAATTAACACTGACCTGTAGCGATGACAAAGTCAACCTTCCCTGCCTCAAATGCCTATCCTTCGAAGCCCTGCCCACGGTATCATTAACCAACAAAATCGCCGGACTCAACAACAACTGCAGTTCAGTCTGATCATACCGCTTCTTCATCTCGAACCCAAATCTCTCAACGAGTATCACCGGACACGCGGGATCCTTCTCCGTGCAGTTCTTCAACAGATGTCCCTGTATATCATGCATGATAATATTCAAATCTACCTCCAGAGGGCGATACGTCCTATGATCAAAATCTTCACGTTGCTCCAACGGAACAAACGTCGCATTATCACTCGCTGCACTCACAGTGCTCTGCTCATGCGACGCTGTTTGCAAATCGGTGAATTGCTGGTCTTCACCGAAGATATTCTCCTTGAAATTCAAGAAGTTGCGTAGTGCTGTGCCATAAATAAGGAGCACAGAAGGCCCGACTTCTAATTCCACCGAAACAGTGTCGGCTTTGAGTGTGGTGGGATCAAAACGCTGCACGCCTTCCTAAATAGATAAAAATTGAGGTTAAATTTGATTATTTTTTTTAATTTTGAGGTTATATACGTACAGGTGATCGTTGTTTGCGTTTGCGTTGATGTGGAAATCTTATCGGCGATAACAAAATCTCTTCTTTGACAGGTGTGCTGATATCTGCTTGTGGGGCGGGGCCTACAGGTGGGCAAGGATGATAAGCATAGCTTATATTAATGGCACCTATGGGTATCCACCAGAAATCAACCCATCCAGCACTAATTTTAAACCAAAACATTTAATAAACGTGTTATTCAAGATTTTTAATGTGTTTTTACCTTGTTTGACAAACATTCCGCCATTTTGGAATAGCTTCAGTTTTCTTCTCGGTGCTGCCATCTTTATTCCGTATCTTCGCATGCGTCTCCAACGCCGAGATAATATTCCTCGAAGTATGATACTCCGGAATAAACAGTGATAAATCAATGCTCTCACCCTGGATACTAAAGTTAAGCGTGACGATATCCGGCAGGAAGTCATCAAAAGGCAGATCGAAGCTCAGATGCATGAAATGCGCGCACAGCGCTATCTGTGTATTCTCCAAGCGTTGTTTCTGCCCCACACTGCTGCAATCCACCCAGTTGTACTGATTGATCAACGTCATAATCTCACAATGTTTGAGTGTCAGCCCGAAACGCCATGTATACGGCACGAAATGAAGAATATCGGGTCTTGCTTTCGATGACCAGTCATTAATAAAGTCTATAAAACAATAAAAAGCAAATATTTAGCTTAAAATAGTTAGTAATAGTTTTAGTGAGAAAAGTGTTACCAACCTTGAAAAAACCACTTGTGCGTGAACAACAGCGCCACCGTCGCTTTACACCCTGTCAAGTTAAGCTCCCATAGTTGATGATCGTTCCACACGCGTGGATAATGACAAGCCACAGCAAACTCCAATGTTTCACTCATAACCAAATCTCTATACTGTAAACTAGTCGTACCTTCGAGATGCAACAACTGACCGTTGATTTTCGTTGTGTAGCCATCTTGCAGCGTCACCCACGGTATGGTTATCTCTAGATAACTACCAGCGCCGACTGTGACATGCACCGCGTTGGTTTCTTTGTTCTTCGAGAACAAAATGTCAATGGTGGCGACGTACTGCATTGACAGCCGAATGTCAAAACTCTGCATCTGCCGCTTTTCGCCGGGGCGCGGCGCTTCAGTCACCTGCATGACTTGATAATCTTGCGGATAGAAGAATTTAAACAAATGCTCACGTTGGCGATCCGCCCATGGGCCGTAGGAGAAATCCGTGCCTTTGCCACACTTTATATCCACACCCCATTGTGGTGGGTTGGATTCGACTACGTCGCCATTGGGGAGTGTGACAGTTACGGGAACTTCAGGAACTAAACCTAAATTTTTACATTTTAAATTAATTTAAGTAATTTTTTAGTTTTTATGACTTACCAGGTTCATCCATGTAGAAATACAGCTCCAGATCATTCGTGGACATCAACACGAAGCCTTCACCCATGAATCTCGGCGGTTCATCCAACATACCAGTGTATTTCGGGCTTGGCGCTAACATAACCCTAGCATTCTCCGCTTTACACTTCGTAAAATGCATGAATCTATCCAGAGTATTCACGGCTGGCCTTGTAGAATACACAAAATGACTCTCCTCGATAGTTATACTCAAAGTATTCGGAACTAAGCGATTTCCGAAGACCAATCGACACGAACTTATATCCATCTTGATGACCGGAATCAAATCACGCCATGTTCGCGCCATGGCGGCTTCCGGTCGCTGCTTACTCTTCTTTTTATCCGTTTGCACCGCGTGATCCAATTCCACTTCGACATTCCGCTCCATATTCTCGATATTCATCGTTTTTTCATCATTATTGTTATCCGGATAAATACCTGGATCCAATCCGAAGATTTTTTCTATTTGCGCGTAGAGATCCGAGCGATTATACACATGCAGTTCGAATCCATTGAGGACGACCGAGAGACGCGTGTCGGAATGTGACAGGTCTTCAGAGACATCTTTCGGTACGTATGCGCGCCACCATCGGAAGATCAGGTAGCCATCTTGGATACGCACGGTGAAATCATGACTGATGTAGACTAGATCACGAAACATGATTTTTCCGGATAAAGCGTTGAGTGTGAATGAACCTAGGGCAGATTTTAAGGTTAGTTTTAATGTTATGTGGGAAGTATAACCTGGAAATATAAAAATTTGTGTTTTTTCTTACCAATTTGAAAGTAGGCTTTCCCCTTAAGAAATCTATTAATTATTTTGGTTATGATGCAACCAACGATGCGGCTGTTGTAGTAGGTGATGTAAATCACCCATGCGAAAGCAAATAATAGACTTCCAAGCAATTTTAAAAAGTTGCTGTCCATTAAATCATTGAGTATTTCATTGGTTGTGGTGTTCCCTGACCAGGGTTCAGGGATATTTAACCCTGCCATGGTTGTGTTGTCCATTGTGACCTTCAATTCACTCTTTTTCACCTAAAATTGTTAAATATTAATAAATAAATCACAAAATTTAAAGATTTTTATGTTTTTGAGGTTAAAACTTACTGAAACATCGTTTCTTTTGTTTCTGCTGCGTTGTTAATGCATACTTGTGTGTGCATTGATGTGATTTTACACTGTCTATGCTAGTTGTACTTGTTTATCAATTGTAACGCATTATATTTGTTGTTATTTGATGATAAAACACTGATTAGTTTATTGAGATAGTGATTCATAGGTTATCACTGCGTAAATACGCCGTGGCGGCCCGAATTTGATGGAATTTCACATTTGCGCTGCTGGTGCTGGTAATCTGCGGCACTTATCGATTGGAATTGATGTTTATACAAGTGATAAAACACATTCTTGCGACGTTTTCGTACGGAATGAAAGTACATCGACCAACAGCTGATTTGTGTTAGTGGTATGCTATGCAACCATGTATACACATTCACAACATAGAAATTAATTAATAATTTGCTAAATACAACTAAATAATGTTTATAAACAGCAAAAATAAGTTGTAAATTAAATTCTACGCTTAAAACCGTAGAAATATCATAAATTAATGGAATAATTAAAAATTATAGAGAAAACTTTGCAATGTATCATACACTATGCAACCATGTATACAGATTTTGTACAACGTGCCCCTTAGTGATGCAACCAGACGCACAGCTTTTACAAATTAGAAAATAATTAATAACTTGGTAAATAAACAAATTACCGATTGCAATTTACACATAATACGTTGTAAATTAAATTCTACGTTTAAAACGTAAAAATTTCGTGGATTAATCAAATAAATAAAAAGTTACAAGTAAAAACTAAAAACAAGTGTACGTATGGTTGCCTAACATAAAATATCTTAAGGGGATTATACTGTGTGTGTAGGAAATAAAACAAACACAATTTTTAATCTGCAGACATTTCTGTACTGTTTCTGTACTTTTTCCCATTTACACATACTCAAATGAATTGATTATCTTCCTGCCGAACGCAAATAGATATAAGATATGAATCGTACGCATTTATATGTACAAATTACTAACATACCTCTAATAATAATAATAACTAATCAATGCGATAAATAAATAATGCCACAAGAGGCTTAAATCTTAGGTTATGCAGTAATTGGAGCAGTAAACGCAATTGGATGACTTCTCGTTTCAAAGTTTCATGTATCAAGAGTTCTATGCGATAATAATGAATAATTATCCTAGTTATGTACATGTTTCAACTATTAATCTAAGTGTTTACGCTGTTACTTGCCGCTTAGCTCAATTATTGTTCGATTATTATTTGTATTTCGTAGAAAAATGAAGGCATTCATTATATTGCCCAAAGTGTAAGCATTTTTTATCATCTCCATCGCAATGGTTTCCATTTCTAATTCATAAAAGCGGTCATTCTTACTTCAGTCTTTGATTACTGCTCTAATAAGTTGATAAGTATACAGTGTACAACTAAAACCCTTCCATTTTGTGTTCTACTGATAATTGGTAAGTGATATCACAAAGTATTAATTATATTCCATCAAACAACAACAAAAATAAAAACGAAAAAGTCGGTTGTTGGTTTGCATGCTTGTCTTTTGTTTTTAGTTTAGGTTTGCGACGCCATTTTGTTTGCCATTTTGCGACGCCATTTTTGTTTGCCATTTACTAGAGTTACACCTTCTCTTCTGGGTAGTTCATGTCGTCGTCGAGCGAGTCGCTTCTGCAGAACGTCAGCGAGATGGTCCTGCAGATCGTCGCCGCCACTCATGCGTATCCATCCTTGCCGCCCCCGCCAGATAGTTTGCGTGTGGATGAGGTGGATGTGGAACCACCGCCGATGCCACTCACGGATGAGAGGAGCGATGGTGATGTGCTGTTGTGATTCGCCAGGAAAGTATTCACGGAATCGTCGGATGAATAACTAAAAATGGTTATAATAAAAGTTAATATTAAGTTAATTATTATTATTAATAAATATTTTGCTTATGATATATTACCTGTCTGAATTATCAATGCTATCATCGTCAAGTTCACCCTGAATCGCCGATTGGAGGTCTTCGATGCGTTTTAGTGCCAGTCGCAGGTCAGTTCTGGCCGTGGCGGCTTCACCTTCGAGTGTTTCGCAGCGTTTTTCAAGTTCTTTGCGTTTTAGTAACGCTTCGCCTTCACGACTTAACGCTAGGTTGTGTTCGTCTCTTAGTTCTCTGTAAAAAAATGAAAATTTTCATAAAAATGCATTTTTAATGATAAATTAAATAAATAATATAAAAGTAAATAATAGGATCTATTCAGAATTAAATTCTGCATCTAATAGAAAAAGAATCATCAAGATTAAATGAATAATTAAAAAGTTATGGTGAAAAAACTAAAATTAAAAATTTGTAAATTTTCGGGAAAAGTTTATAACTTTTGTTAGAAACAAATAATTTTCATAAATTATACATCAAAAGATGCGGAATTAAATTCTGAATTGTTTAAAAGAAAAATGACAACTCTACCTAAATTAGTTTTTGAAATATAAACAAAAAACTAAAACATCAAAAATTTTAAATTTTGAAAATTTTCGGGACAAGCCCATAACTTTTCATAAAACCAACAAAACCCTACAAATTACACATCAAAAGATGCAGAATTAAATTCTGAATTGCATAAAACAAAAACAATCCCTCCACAACAATTACTTTCCAAATAATAACCAAAAAACCCACCTGACACTCCTCTGTAACTTCCTAATCTGATCCTGTGCAGACTGCTCCTTGGCCCTGGCCGTAGCCACCTCCGACTGCAACTTATCCACCGCCTCCTTCAACCTTACAACTTGCACCTCCTGCCTCTGCTTCGTCGTCTGCTCCAGCTCCAGCTTACTCTCCAACTCTTTCACCTTCAACTCTGCTCGCTTGACCAAAATATGCGAACTGGCATCACCCAAACTCTCCACGCTCTCCAACTTGCTCGTCATCTCAGCCAGCTGTTCCTTCAACCCATTACGCTCAACCTCCAACTCCGCAACCAGACTGACTTGTTCCTGCAGCGCCAATTGATCCAACGACATTTGCTGTACACAAGCTTTATACTTCTTCAACACCTCAGCTAATTCCTCTTCGTTTTCTTCCAACTGCATTTGTAAATCATTCCTCTCACGCATCTGAGAGTTGAGTTTCTCTTCAGTTTCTGACTTGGATTTTGAGGCATCGTCGAGTAGATTTTGTGTTTCGGTGAGTTCCGCTTCCAGGGTGGATTTAGCTTTGGTTGCTAAGGATCTCGCACATTCCAAATCATCGATTTGATTACGCAGTTGACGAATGATATTCTTGCCAGGGTTTTCATTCTTTTGACGCTCCAGTTGTGATTGTGTATCGCGGAGTAGCACTTTCGTGCGTTTTAAGTCACGTTTAAGACGTAGGACTAACGCCTCATCACATGCTTTCTCATTGGTGGATTCCATCGCGGCGACCAATCGGCGTTCAAGTTCGTGTTTCTCACGCATCAGACTCGTGCGCTCTTCGTGTTCGTTTTCTAATTGAGCTTCTAATGCTTTAACCTAAAATATTAACATTTAAAACATTAAAATACATTTTTTTTAAATTTAAATAAAATGAAAATTTACCTTCTTTTGAGCTGAACAACGAACTTCTTCCAATTCCTCATCATGTGTGGCTGCTTCCTTCTTACTCTGCTTCCTCATTTGTTCCAGAGACATCTCCAGCTTAAGTTTAGCTTGTTCTAATAATTGTACTTGTCCTGCTTGTTCATCCAATTCCTCTTCTTGATCATGCAGACGTCGTTCACACTCCATTTTCTGTTTGCGTAGCAGGGCGACTTCTTCTTCAGTTTTGCCACCGTAGGTTAATTCGTCTAATTCTCGTTGTAATGCTGTGCACTTTTCCTCTTTCATTTCCAGTTCCATTTTGACGTCTTGTAGTTGACTCTCAATGGAGAACTTCTCGGCTGAGAGGAGTTCTTTTTCGCGCCCCAAGCGGTCTTTTGCTTGTTTTTCCTGCCGGAGTTCATCGTGTAATAATTGGGATTCTGAATCAAATTTACGTTGCTTTTTCTCGAGGAGATTATTGCGGCCGTTTTGTTCTTCGAGGAGGTGTTTGAGGTCGGACATTTCGCCGTTGAGTTTTTGGACTTTACGCTTCCATTGACCGACGACTTGGCGTTGTTCTTCAACTTCTTCGTATGCATCAGTTAACTGAAAGAGAAAATTGTTGAAATTAATGTTGATTCTTCGTAGGAATTATATAATGAATAGAATAATGAAAAAATATTCAAAATTAAACAGATATTAAAGAAGTTATGAAGAAAAAACTTAAATTTTTTGTGAAATTTTCCTATTTTACACTCAATTTTTATCGAAAAAAGCAATAATAAACAAATTATCAACAAAACTAAATAACAGGATATATTTGGTATTAAATTATGTGTTGATTAGTGAAAAAATATTAGTGATTCAATAATTAATTAAAAAGTTATGGTAAAAAAACTAAAATTTTCGAAATTAACGCGTTTTTCAACAATTATTTTTCTTCAAAAAACCACTAAAATTTAATAATTATTATAAAATTGAAGAGTTTAATAATTGCAGTAATATATTCTGCATTGATTAGTGAAAAAATATCAGAGATTAAATCAATAAATAAAAAGTTATGACAAAAAAACTATAATTTTGAAAAATTAACGCGTTTTTCACGTGTTTTTCGATATTTTTTCCTTACAAAACCACTAAAATTAAATAATTAAAGCAAAACAAAGCATATATAAATGCACTACTAAATTCTGCATCTATTTCGACAAAAACATCAATAAAAAAGCAATAATCAAAAAAATTACACCCAAAAAACGAAAATCCCAACAAAATTTCAATAAAAAAAACACATACCTTCTTCTCCAATTGTTTCTTCAACCCCACCAACTGCTCCAAGTCATCCTCATGCTGTTGCTGCAGCCGCCTCTTCGTAAACTCCAACTCCCTCACAGTCCTTTCATACCTCTGCCTATAAATCCCATCACCCTCCGCATCCTCATCCTCCTCATCAATACCATTCAAATCCGAGCGCGCATACAACAACTCCATCTCCAACCGCTCCGTCTGCTGCGTCAGCTCCTTATTCTTATGCGCCGTCTCCGACATCTCCCTCTCCACACGCACCCTCTCAGCCGTCTCAGCATCCAATCTCTCTGTAGCCAACGTAGCCGTTGAGTGCTCCTCGGCAAGATCCACAGTCATCTCACTCAACTGCAACATTAAAATAAAATTTCATAAAAAAACACATAAAACATAAAACAGAAAAAAAATATGACAAGTTTGACATTTGAGGTTATGGTTATGGTTATGTATACCTCATCCGCTTCGGTACAATCCGGCCCATCATAACTCAACTCCCTCGCCACCGACGATGGCCGACTGCAACTACTCGCGCGCGAATAATACTGAAACCCTTTGATCATAATATTCGTCACGGATTTACTACGCCCCACGCGGCCATTACTCCCCACACTCCCACTCCTGCCCACACTGCGCATGCGATACGAACTACTATCATCATCCCGATGTCCCAAACCCTTCCACTCCTCCATGACATGATCAGTACGATCCAAAAAGTCCGCGATTTTATTACTCAAATAACTCGACGCGGTTGAATCCTCCAGATAAGCAGGAATAGGACTTAACCTAGGTTTAACCTTATTCTTCGCACCCAGCACAAAGGATAGATTCGCATCCAACACAACCGAATCATAATTCGTTTGATTTTGTAGGTTGGAATCTTCATAGGTGGGAATATGATGTTGAGGATATGTGCGTCGGGGCGTGACTGATCTCAAGTGGGAGTGGTCTCGATATGGACTCCTACTATATGAATATGAGTGTGAGTGTGAATTTGACTCAACAGATGGCGATCGTAGTCTTGAGCGTGATAATGATCTCCCGCGTGTTTTATTATTATTACTATTGTAGTTATTGTTTGTATCGATGGAGTACGGGCTGAGGTGACGTTTGAGAGGCGTGGCTTCCGGTGAGAATAGTCGGTGTCTCGAGGGTTGCAGCAGTGTTGGGTAATCCGAGTAGGTTTGCGTTGAGAATGCCGACCGGAATTGATTACGACTCGACATTTTATACACTATGGATTATTTTTTTTTAATTTTGATGCGGTGACTTAAGTTAAGTAATAGTCACGTCGCGAGTTGTTGGTGTGGGTAATACGCAGGCGTGCGGCGCCGAGTGAGTGGCGGAGCGTACTGAGCGAGTTTCCCGAATTTCCCGACGCCTCGGCCGGGTTGAGTAACAGATGCGCGGTGCGTTGTGCGCACGCGATCTAAATACACATTTTGCGAGTGTAGCTTACTTAACTTTCAGTTTTAAGCGCCATGATGTTCTCTTTCTCTTACATTTAACTTTTCTTATTTTTCTTCTCTTTTTTTGTTACAAAAACACTGAAAATGTTTTTAAATGTATTTTGCAATGAGTATATATTATGTTTGCGTGTTGATATAGGCACTATGTGAGTTAAGTAGGCGTAGATTTGGCTTAAGATGTTTTGAAAATGTGTCAAGCACGTCGCGGGTTGCGAAATTTTGACGAAATAAATCATTTTAACTGGTTTGCTACAGCTGAAGATGAAATTTTACGGAATTTCGATGTCAAGTTTATTATTATTAAGTTAATTAATTTCTAGTGGTAATGGTAATAACCTTCAATTCTTTTTATGTTATTATTTTGTGTGAAATGGGTAAAATTAGATGTTTTGAGCTGGATTTAATGCAAGAAATCATTAAATCTATTTTTGTATCATTGGTTTATACAATTTATTGGAGAAATTAAAGTTTTAGTCAAGAGAAAATTTATTTTAGGTTTTTTAAAGCGTAATATCTTTTGTTGTTATTATGTTGCAACTTTAAATTTGATTTTATTTTATAGAGTAATTATCTGTGGTCATTTTACTTAATATTTTGTATAAGTTAATCAAAAACTTTAAGAAATATTCATGATTTTATACTAAAAAACATTTTTGTAAAATTTTCAGAATATTCTTAGATACACGTGAGAAAAATGTAAATTACTTTTGTAATTTTAAATCTACAAGTTTGAATTTAATATTATTTGATAATGTTGTTATCAGTGGTCCTTTTACTGTTTATTTTGTAAAATAAATGTTAAACTTTAAGAAATATTCATGATTTTATACTAAAAAGCAAATATATATTGATTATAAATTATGCGTAATTTCGGCAAATGTTGTAATTTTTAAAAAATTAATAAATATCTCTGAAAGTTTTTAGTCCATCTTCTTAAATTAAAAACTAAATTGACTGCTGATAACAGGACTATTCAAATATATTAATTTTGAAGTTGTTGAATCAAAACAACAAAAGTTATAAACAATTAAAATCAATATTTACGTAAGAAAAATAACAACTCGCGCTAAAAATGTTTTTCCTATAAAAATTCCGAATTTCTCGTAAAGTTTGGCTTTGATTTTGTTCAAATATAGACTAAAATGACCACTGATAACAACATTATCAAATAATATCAAGTTTAAAGTTGTAATACTAAAACTACAACAATTATTTAAATTTTCTCTAATCTTGAATTTCACTAATCTTGAATATTTCATAAAATGAAAAGAAAATAAGAAAAAGCATAACAAATAAACCTTTTCATATAGTTTGGTGAACTTTGTATGAGCGTTTTGTTTGGTACAATTTTTCGAATTGATGTTTTGGCGATTGTCCAGCGCGTTTTGTAATGAATTTGCTTTTTTTAACGCCGCCGCCGCCGCGACGTGCAAGCGAGCGTCGGACAATTAAAAAATAGCCGCCGGCACAAAACGCATTTCCGGGTCTTTCATTATTAAAATTACGCGCCGCGCGCAGACACACAATCAGGAAATCGAATGCGCGCGGCTTTAAAATTAGAAACTTTAAGACGAAAATTAAAAATACATAAAAAAGACGCACTAAAACCGCGTTATTTACAGGTTTCAGGATGGTTTAATAGGTTTAAAATGTAAGAATATTTAGAAAGTGCATTTCTGTAGTTGGTAACCGCCATCTTGGATGAGGAATAATGATATTGATGGTTGCTTATTGTATAATTTGCCAAATACGTTGAAAAAGTATAAATTTTCTTGATTTTTTGACGATTTTCGGCCATGATTGATGATTTTTGGTGTTTTTAAGATGGCTACGAAGTGAAACCGGAAGTAGAAGATGATTTACTACGCGGTATTATAAGTGAAAACTGGTATAACGTAGAAATTATACTTTAAGTTATGAAATTTCATGGTTTTTATGCTTTTACGTATAATAAAACGTTTTAAAGCATCAAAAATACTTTAGTCACGAGCTTTAGTCACGGGGTGGAGCCTATACTGCAGCAGACTAAAATAATATCAAACATCTCAAAAACATCTTAAAAACATCTTAAAATCCAATTAAAACGTAAAAATGATCTTCAAATCATTAAATTACGCCATTTTTTATATTTTCAAAATGGCTACCGGAAGTAAATACTAAAAATAATCAATTTTTATAATAAAAATCACAAAAAAAACATTTACGTGACAAAAAAACCTTTTTATTTACTAAAATTCTTTAAATCTTTAAATTTTGCAATAAACCCGGATGTTGCTGACCTCCTAAAGTACAACCTAATATGGCACTCATTACTAAATAACTATCACCAGCCAGCAACACACATAAAACGTTTAGCAGCATTCAAACAAATTAAAAACTCTTAAGTGAATGGCGCGGCAGATGCGCAAATAAATTCGTAAATCTCGCACGCAAACAATTTCTAATCCTGCATTTTCACTTTGACCACTTTTCCCTGCAACTCTTCAATCGTATGCTAAGTGCACTTAAATATTTAAACATTCATTTGCATTTACTCCGCGGTGACATACTCGAAACAATTCGACTTTTCTATTTTCACATTTCGTTCGAAAACGTCTTTAAAACAAATTTCACGCGATTGGTTTTTGCTGTTCCGTGGCTAAACGTAAAGTCATCGCCTTCGTCATCGTCATCGTAAATCGGAACACGCTAATTGTCATTCTGTCATGCTGGTTGCTGTGTGTGTGTGTGTGTGCGGAATTGTTTCTTTCACCTACATTTACGAGTAGAAGTAAATCATAAAATTGATTCGCCGCGTGCGTTGCTTTTGCTTGGGCTGTGGTGTTATTAAATGCTGTGCAAATCGAGCCACGACCCACTTTCTTCGCGCGTTACAATCATAATTTGTGCACAATAACAACCATCATAAACAGCGTTTAATCATTTGCATATATGGGCGGTATTTCTAATAAGAATTTGCATTTTTTGCGTTGCGTAAAGTAAACTGGGAATATTTCGTAAAGTTTATTATGGATTTTTATGAAATGAAGAATAAATGATATGAGATAATAGGAGAATTAAATAAAGTGGGTTTTGAAGTTTTATGATGAAAATTATAAGAGTTATTGAGGTTTTAAATTAATTTTGTGTAAAATTTGGTTAAAAAAACTTTTGTTTTGCGAAAATTTGATATAATTTCTAAAGTTTTCGGTCGATTTTCATAAAATAAACAGTAAAAGAACGATAAATCACAGGACTATCAAATAATATCAAATTTAATGTTCTAATATTAAAATTGTTGTAGTTATTAAGATTTTACGGATGTTTTTTAATTAGAATTTGCTTTTTTGTGTTGCGTACAAAAAACATGAATATTTTGTAAAGTTTATGATGGATTTTTATGAAATGAAGAAGAGAATGATAAGAGATAATGTGGGAATTGAATAAAGTTAAGTTTGAAGTTTTATGATGAAAATTATAAAAGTTATTAAGCTTTTAAATTAATTTTGTGCGAAAATTTGGAATAAAAACTTTTTTTTTTGCGAAAATTTGATTTAATTTCTAAAGTTTTCGGTCGATTTTTATAAAATAAAATGCAAAAGGAAGATAAATCACAGGACTATCAAATAATATCAAATTCAAAGTTCTAGTCCTGAAATTGTTGAAATTATTAAGATTTTTTATTGATTATGAAGTAATTACCGCAAATTACGTCAAAATCGAGCATAAATCTTTCATAACTTTAACAATTTCAGTATTAGAACTTTAAACTTGATATTATTCGATAGTTCAGTTATCTGTCGTCCTTTGACTTTGTATTTTATAAAAATCAACAAAAAACTTTCGGAATTATACCAAATTTTCTAAAAAAAAGTATTTATAAAAACGACGTAAAAATTTACAAAAAATTGAAGTTTAAATGTTAATAACTTTTATACTTTCAATTAAACAATTTCAAAATTAATTATATTTCATACTCCTGTTATTCCTAGTCACATATGTTTTTAAATTAAGAAAATTGCCCAAAAACTTTACGAATTATTTAATAATTTTCGACAAATTTCAATATTCTTATTTTCTTCCCGCATGAAAACAACAAAACTTATCGCAATCTATTTACGCGCGTGTAATTTACTTTATTTTTAAACTCTAAATGCCAATAATTAGCTATGTGTCGTCTGCGGCTCATTAAAATCCCAAACATCCGCACTCGCATCCGAATTAGAATCAGGCTTCAAGTTGAGAAGCCGGTGCCAAAAATCTTTGTGCGCAAGTCTTACTTGCGATTAGCCTTGGATAATGACAGCGCGGCTCGGTGCGTCGAGCGTAACCAACTCGCAGCGAAGAAGAAAATAGATACACGGAGAAGAGTTGAAAACAAACGAGTCGAGAGTAGTTGAGAGGAACAGACGACGCCATGTTATTTATTACCGCTAGACATCTTTTTGTTTGGCATTTGTTTTATTACCAAACACACCACAACAGCAAACAAAACAAAATAAAGCGTAAGTTGATGCGTGCAGTGGTGGTAGACAAGTGCCAAGTGTGTTTCGGTGATAAATTGATGATACTGGCACAATAATATAACAATATCCGGTTTTGTTTGGCAAGTGTTGGATAAAAACGTAAAGAAATTTGATTTTAAAGTGTGAAAATCTAGTTATTTTTGTGTTTAGGTATTTTCACCAAGTTTAAGCGTCTAGGGATATTTTAGTCAAGTTTTTAGGTTGGTAGTATAAGTTACAACTGACAGACAGTTGATTATAACCATAAATGTCAAATTTAAGCAATAAAAACGTAATATTTAATGAAAATTAAACTTTTTAGAGTTGATAACACTATCAACACTCATTTTAAGATGGCCGCTAGTGTTAAAACTTCAAAAAACTGCATTTCTAGCCGTAAAAACAGAGTTTTTTCATCTGTCAACCAAAATATAAGTTTTAGGGATATTAAAGTTTTTAGGTTGGTAGTGTACTAGTTACTACTACCAACCATCATCTTCTTATAACCAAAAATGTCAACATAACCTAAAATTGCTACATTTCAATGCAAATTTCAACTTTAACCACTGAAAATTACCATTTTTAAAGTATATAACCGTTTATAACCTCAATTCAGACGTCTAACCTAACTTTTTCAACTTCCCCTCCCCAAACATTAAAATAAAATTTCACTAACCTTTGATTCCAACTTGTCATTCTCATGCTTGAGATGTTGCCGCTCCGCCTCGATCTTCTCCAGCTTGGCCTTGAGCACCTCCAGCTCTTCCGACTTCAACTTAAGCTCCTCCTCCGTGCGATGCACATTCAACAGCGGCGTAACCCTCACCAGGAGGCGCCACCATGGCCAATCACGCACGCTCAAAAACTTCCGCACATTCCTCTGCAGACATCTAACGGCCAAGTCTTCCAACTTCCGCTTCGCCAAGCGTTTCCGGGCGAGGTAACCACGACAATGCGCTTGTAGACTGACAACCATACCGGCCATGCGCTCATCACGCTGGTGTTCCAACTCGGAGAGAACACCACCTCTGAAGAATATCTGTAAATAAAAATTTAAAAAAACCGGAAATTAATTTAATTCGTGTTTTTTTAATGAAAAAAAACAATAAATAACCTTAGTGGGAACTTGTTCTAGTTCGGGATCATTACTAAGATGTCCGGAATCATCCGAATCATCATCATCGCCTAGTTTATCTTCAACTTCCGGTTTGGCGTTTTTATTAATCTTAATAGTTCTATATTTTATGTTTTCCGGTATTATCTCAGCGTCAGTTTCATTGAGAGCTATACCACTATCCGATTTAGTAAACGGCTTCTTAACTTCAACTTCCGGTTTAGTATTTTCCGCAGATTTAACGCGATTTACTATTAAATTATTATCCACATTATTAGTATTATTAACATTACGAGTTGCTTTTAATGTCTTCACAATATCACGCGCACTTTGCACTTGATCCTTAATAGCCGCCATCTTGTTTTCCCTCGCAACAATCGCAAACTTCGGCTCGCGCAGTTTTTTCCGCTCACCAAATGTATTATTACCATTATTTTGATTCTCAAATGTTTTTATTACTTGCTTCACCTTGGCGACAGGTTTTTCCGGTTTTGATTCCACCATTTTATTCGCAGATTTATTAGACATCGAATTAATTTTCTCGATTAATTCATTACAGGAAACAATACAATCATCCAATTTATTATTATTAATATTACCACGTGGAACAATGACTTCCGGTTTGTTCTTATGTGATACTTTACTATCAAACTTCTTAACAATCGACGTCACTTTCGTACTCTTCTCAACTTTGTCATTCTTCATAAAAACCTTATCATTTTTACCAACTTCCGGTTTAATTTTCTTCTTCAAAACACTTTTCGCATTATTTCTCGGCTTGGCAATGGGTGGCATATTAGTAACCTTTAAATTATTACTACTCAACACCAACTTCCGGTTTTCCGGTTTACCACAAACAATCGGTACCTGCTGCCTTCGTGATATTCTCTCATCAAACTCAACATTCCTCCTGTTAATATTCGTATTAAACGATAAATCAATACAACTTCCGGTCTGATATCGCTTATTAGTACAAGTAGAATTCGCACTTCCGGGCCGATCTCTACGCTGTAGACCAGTCGGAGTGGCATTCACCGAAGTCGTCGACGCAAACTGACTCTTCACGGGTATCTTCGACAATTTCCGCGTGTTACCACCCAAAGCGGAAACATCCGACACGGAAAACGCCCTCGGTATCCTCGACACCGTCTTTTATTCACCACAGCACCCTGTATCTCCATCACACCAATCGATCTATCTTTATCTTTATCATTAACATTAATATTATTTTTATCTTTATTTTTATCCAATAAAGGTTTTTGTATAAAATTCATAGATGGCGCTGTCTGACGCGGTATAACCTCCAAACTCTTATACAAATCATGTGTGGCGATGTTCTTCTTGAGTATGCACTGACTCTCGATGATGCTGCAGGTTTTCGCGCGTTGCAGCGCCGCCGGCGGTGATTTTTTCACAACCTGCGCATGCGCATCCGGCGCACCGCACGTCAAACTGGTATGACTGGAATTGTACACGTTGTACTCGTCTAGGATGCGATCGAAGGAGTCGATGGCGCTCTTTAGCTTCACATCGATCGACGAGAGCGAGATTACAGTCACAGCGCTCTCCACGGAAAACATTTCTTGAATATTATTTTAAAAAACGCCCGAAAATAACAATAAATAAATAAATCAACGCGAGCATCACTTGTATATTATTACTATTAATATTAATATTTATATTATTATTAATAAACTGCATGCACATTATTTTTTTATAATGTCCAACGTGTCACGATTTGATTTGATGTTATTTTATTTTGTTGTTGAGTTAAGCATAAGCATAAGCAACGCACGCGAATTACCGTTTTGTGTGTTCGAACGGTATTACATACAAGTAAGTAATGTGTCTAAGTGACTTAAGCGGTGCGCGAGTTGGTGATGTGCGCGCGCGTGCACACCTGAGCGACACCTGCGACGGACTGCGCGCGATCTCCGCGCTGAGTGCACGGCGTGCGCGGCGCAAGTGAACGTACGGTGCGCAGCGCAAAAGCAATAACAACATATATACGAGTATGTATGTATACTGGACAACTTAAGTTGAGTTAACGTTACTTAAGTTGAGCCGGAGTTGCGTGGAGTGAACGAGTTGTAGTTGTATAGTTGTATCTGCGGTTGGCATTGACTTTGAGGCGAGTTTTATTGTTGTTTTCGCTGTGTTTGTGTGTTGAAAACTAGTACTTGTATGACAAGTGTATTGGCTGGGTATTAAAGTATTATTTATAGTAAATACTAAATGAGAAGATGAGGTAGATTTAACAGTAGATTTAACAACAATAACAACAATAAGAAGAAGAATTGTTGTGATTTTCTAGAAATGGTTTAACGGATGGTTTACGATTGTATTTTTTTTTTGTGAGTTTGAGAGGTGATTATGATGACTTTGCGCATGCGTATGATACTAATGATTGTATACGGTGGATAGTGGGTTTATTAAACTTTAGTTTCATGCAAAAATAATTAATTTTGGTTAATTATTACTAAAGTTATGAACGAAAATGTTGAATTTTAATTTTTTGAACGTGAATTTATGTTTAAGTGACTTTACTGAGCTATAACTCCGAAATGGGCATGCGTAATAAGTTGAAATTTACAGCATGTTTAGAGTAGGTAACTAAGTTTAGTTTAAAGTAAAAATAATTAAAATCGGATGGAAAATTAATGAGTTATAAGTAAAAATGTAAAAGAGATTAATTTTGAATGAATTATGAAGAAGTACTACTTAATTGTGGTTGAAGGAGCAAGTTTGAGAAGCGATAACTATAATCTGCGCATGCGCAACACACTTAAATTACACACCACGCCTAGAGATCTTATAAGCTATAATTTGACGTATAAATAATTAAAATCGAATGATTAATACTCTTGTTACAAGCAAAAATATAAACAAAAACACTTTGAAAGTGAATTTAACCTTTCAAATTGAAATTCTCTTCAAACAAAACAAAAAATGCCATCAATTCCAAATAGAATAACCTACAAATAGAAAATTTCGTACACCATCAACACCTTCATGCCTGTATGACTTTGTATACTCGTACTGTACGCCGCTCCAATTTCTACAATACAAACTAAACTAAAGTATAGCAACAAATTCGGAAAGTAGAGTGAAGTTCACCGCCAATACCAATCCACACACACAGTTTACCTGCACCACTGACGCTGCCTAACGGTGCTTACGGTATTTATTTACCAACAAATAAAACACAAATCAAACCAAACCAAACATTGCTATCTATCTACAATACAACTAGTGCACTAGAAATTTATTTCCGTCCACATTATACATTATATTGAACATTATAAAACCGAAAAAACTTTCTTTCGCAAATATTTGGATCGATTAATTCCCAACCTCTTATATTTTTCTTTTTTCTGCATTCCACACACGCCTATTCAGGTCTATAGCCGCAATATTCCAAATATTTCGCGTGTCGCGTTGAAAAATTTCACTTTCGATGTTTACCCAAAACAGGTTATCATTGCGCGCCATTATTATAATCGTACTTCTTTTTCCTTCCGAAACTTTCGTTTTCAATTTTTTGCTGCTGCTTTTGCTGTTTTTGTTGGTGTTGTGGATGTTGATGTTGTTGATTATGCATATATTAATACTTTCGAAAGATAATGATAGCGTATCGATCATGCGTGTAAAAATGCGCGAGGCGAATGTTGATTTTATGCTAATTGAGTGGGATGGGCAGGCGCGGTATAATGTGCGGAGGCTTAACTCAATTGTGGAATGTGCGGCCGTGAAATTGATCGATAATGAGCGATTAGCGTGATTAAAGTGGCTGAGCCGACGTGGCCGAAGAAAGTTTTTTATTTTTATTTGTATTTTTGGTTTTTTTAAGTTGTAGAGGTGTTAATTATTGATGGATTTTTATTATTTTTGCGGTGAATTATAGCTTATTAGATAGATTATCAGAAGAGATGAGTTTAAGTAAGATGCGCATGCGTATTACAGAGGTATTAGAGATTAAAATTACTCATTGCTTAAATTCACTTAAATTTGAAGTGTTTTTGTTTATATTTTTGCTTATAACAAAAGTAATAATCATCCGATTTCAATTATTTATATGTCAAATTATATTTTATGAAATTCTCTATACGTAGCGTATAATTTTTATTAGTTGCGCATGCGTATACGCATAGATATCTGATATCAAAGTTCAACTTTCAACTACGTTGTAGAAAATTAAAAATTTTATTTGATTTTGTTTGGTTTTCGTGCTTATTTCAACCAAAAATCAAATAAAAGTAAATTTTTTAAAAGCAATTTAAGGGGCACACCTAGTGTGACGACTTAAAAAATGGCCATTTTTTGGAATTAAATATTAAGGAAACTATTGAATCCACCTATTAAAAATTCTGAGGGTATATTTATACATGTTTTGTGAATACACAGTAAATTTTTTGAATTAAAATATTAATTAGTTTTGGAATGACACGCGATCTCCGGCGGCACGGCGTGCGCGGCGCAAGTGAACGTACGGTGCGCAGCGCAAAAGCAATAACAACATATATACGAGTATGTATGTATACTGGACAACTTAAGTTGAGTTAACGTTACTTAAGTTGAGCCGGAGTTGCGTGGAGTGAACGAGTTGTAGTTGTATAGTTGTATCTGCGGTTGGCATTGACTTTGAGGCGAGTTTTATTGTTGTTTTCGCTGTGTTTGTGTGTTGAAAACTAGTACTTGTATGACAAGTGTATTGGCTGCGTATTAAAGTATTATTTATAGTAGATACTAAATGAGAAGATGAGGTAGATTTAACAGTAGATTTAACAACAATAACAACAATAAGAAGAAGAATTGTTGTGATTTTCTAGAAATGGTTTAACGGATGGTTTACGATTGTATTTTTTTTTGTGAGTTTGAGATGTGATTATCATGGCTTTGCGCATGCGTATGATACTTGAGTTTATATACGATGGATAGTGGATTTGTTAAACTTTAGTATTATGCAAAAATAATTGAATTTGGTTAATTATTACTAGAGTTATGAATAAAAATGTTAAATTATTATTTTTTGTACGAGAATTTATGTTTAAGTGACTTTATTGAGCTATAACTCCGAAATGGACATGCGTAATAAGTTGAAATTTACAGCACGCTTAGAGTGTTTAATTATATTTAGTTTAACGCAAAAATAATTAAAATCGGATGTTAAATAAATGAGTTACAAGTAAAAATGTAACAGAAATTAATTTAAGTGAATTATAAAGATGAGTAATACTCAATTGTGGTTGTAGGAGCAAGTTTGAGATGCGATAACTATAATCTGCGCATGCGCAACACATTTAAATTACACACCACGCCTAGAGAATCTTATAAGCTATAATTTGACATATAAATAATTAAAATCAAATGATTAATACTCTTGTTACAAGCAAAAATATAAACAAAAACACATTGAAAGTGAATTTAACTCAAATTGAAATTCTCTTCAAACAAAACAAAAATGCGCCAAAAAATAAAGGTCCTCCACTGCTGGCGTGATTGCAGCCTTCTCCGTCGATAAAACCAAACAGAAAAAGTTCTCCTTAAACTAAAACATATTTTCTATACAATGACCCTCTGGCGAACAAAAAAATCAAAAATTGACAAAATGGCGGCATTTTGAATAAAAAGTTAAATTTTTCTTTTTCTGCATTCCACACACGCCTATTCAGGTCTATAGCCGCAATATTCCAAATATTTCGCGTGTCGCGTTGAAACAGGTTATCATTGCGCGCCAAAATTTTGGTCGTTTTGGCCTGCCAAAATTCGATTTTTGATCAGATCATAAAACTGGAGGGTCATTGTATGGAGAACTATATAGAGGAGATGCAAAAAAAATTTGATAGCGATCGGATCATTTGTCTTCCAGTAATCACGCCAGCAAATTCGAAAAATGCTGTTTCGAGAAAAACGCGTTTAAAGATCAAATGCAACTATCTAACTGCCGAGCGGCTACTCTTTCAAATGGCTGTTACTCATAAACTATTTCAGATAGCAAGTTAAAATTTTAGTATGTTATTTTTAAAGCTTTAACCTATCGAAATATGGTAAAAAAAATTTTTTGATTTTTTGAAAATTTCACACTAGGTGTGCCCCTTAAGAAAGTTTCGCGTATCAGCATAGTTGTTAATTAAATATTTATTAACCACAAAAAAAACTGTAATCAATTTTCTAATCGCCTCGCGGTTTAATTATCACTAGCGACTATTAATTATACGCGCAATATAAGCATTCCACTTCATTTTATTACGCACGCATTTATCTCTTTCTCTCCTTTAACTTCTCCTCAAGGTTGTAAATTGCTTATAAAGAAGATGGTTAAACATTTAAACTCATCTCAAGAGAGATACAAACTCACGCACAGATACAATCGTAAAGAATCATAAATTTAATGACGATAAATAAATCAGGCGCGTACAATGTGCAATAAATTAATGCTTATTCCGCACGCGACTTTCACTTGTTTTTACGATACGAGTATTGCAATTATTTAAAAGTATTTTCATTTCAAATGAAAGAACAATTTATGTTTCTCGCAAACTCTAACCACATTTTAATATATTAGTAGTATATTATGTCTCAAGTGGTTATAACGGAGTTTCTGCTACACCGTAGGCAAATACGCAATCCACCTCGTTACTAAAGCTTGTGACTAAAGTACTTTAATCACGACCTTGACCGCCCATGCTCAAAATTCCACTTTTTGTGTCTCAAAACCATGAAAAAACGCAGTTTCATCTTAAGCTACGTAATTTATATTAAAATTAAAAAAAAATCAACTTTTAAATAAATTAAAACCTAATTTGAATACTTTTCTAGGTTAAAAATACGGTAATTAATCATGAATCGAATATTTCTATATTAATCTCATCTTTCACCCGAATTTGATTCGTGTCTTCTATTGTTATTAGTTATTATGTACTAAACCTACACGTTTAATAGACTTCCACTTGAAGCTTGAGAATGAGTAGAGTTTAATGCACTTTAAACAAAAATTATGTTATTTATTAGGAGCTCTAGGTGCGTCAGTTCCCACAATGGTCTATTGAACAATGACATCGCCATCGCACACATAGGTAAATAGATGAATAGATGAATATGAAACGCAACGAAATGAAAGGAAGAAAAGATGAGTTTCGAGTTTAAAGTTGAAATTAAAGTTCAGAGGTTTCGAGGTTGTTCCAAACCATAATAATTGCTATTATTAGTGAGTATTCGAATTAGATTTAGAAGTAAAATGAGAGAAATATAGACGAATTATTTTAATAGAGTAAAAATAACTGTTTTTTCGTTAATTTGCTTCAATTTTTGAGATAAAATGTCAAATTTTCATCATATTTCCTATTTTATGATCAATTTTCCTCTTTTAACGCAGTTATGTGCTATTTTCTTTCAAATTAAAGCCAATTTACCAATTTTAGACTGAAAAATCACCAAATTTTCACTGTTTTTAGAAATAAATGCATTTTTAACCTTAAAATTTAATATTTCAAAGCTAATTTTACCTTTTTATCAACAATTTACCACGTTTTCTTCAATTTTTCCTACAATTTTTTACCATTTTTCATCTTTAAGTCTTTAAAAATGTCTCAATTTAAGTATATCACATATAATTACGTAAATTTGTCCTAGATTTACTCTAACTACTCCAACTACTCTTAACAACTCACAGAAAATCTTAAACCGCAAGAGTTTATTACTCTGTTTTTAATTACGCTCAAATTAAGCAACTTGACGTAATAATTAACGCAATACTCCGCATTTCTCAACCAGACTAATCGCTTTTTAACTAGCGACATTTCTTCTCTTTACTACTTCTCTTTAACTGCATTTTTCTATTGTTTGTATAAAGAAATCACCAAAGAACAAGTTCCCACTGATTTTGTACCATTATATATCTTTTAAAGTTGATAGCGTAAAATTTGAGATAAAAATGCACTTACCAGACTCATACCGACGCGATAACCGGAACTGTCCAAGTCCATCGTCATCAACATATCTTCAACCGCTTTCCGCTCGTCCAAGACCTGCACATGCCCGGTTTTCGACGCATTATCACCCGATAACAGCCGGAAACGACGTCGGAATTCACCCAGAGGCATAAACATAGGGAAACCTTGCTTGTGCAGTCTGATTGTGTCCAAAATCTGACCGCCTCTTATCTGCAAGAATAAAATATTTCATTTTAGTTTAATATAAATTAATTTTATAATAATTTTAAGACTTAAGTCATTTTTACTTTTTTGCTTTGGTATTGTCACATAAGTCTATTGAAATTATATAGCCATTAGCGACAGTACTAATTACATGCAAAACTATTATTACACGGAATTGAAGAAAGCGCATTATAAGTATTGTCACATATGCCTATGGATATTATATGGACATAAGCGACAATACCAATGATACGCAAAATATTATAGCGCTTAAGTAACTAAAGTGAATATGATAAGTATTGTCACATATACCCATTGATATTATATAGGCACAAGCGACAATACTAATGTATTATGACACTAAATGTCTTAACACACAAAATATTTAAATTTATAAATCAATTTTAAAGGTTTTACCTGTGATCTTAGCAGTGGGACATTCAACAACCCCTCTTCAATCCCCCCGCCGCCATTTACACCGCCCTTGATCGCCATCACAGCGCCGGTGGCGTCACACTGTCCGGCATTATGCTGTGGCAGCACACAGTGTATGAATCGCAGTTTGGTGCGTCTGATTGTCTCCACAAGGCCATCGATGATAAACTTCGTCTGTAAGCATATTGACTTGCGTTTGATAGCCGCTGTACCGGCGGTGAA
Organism: Dalotia coriaria; assembly: GCF_025399875.1. NCBI lineage: Eukaryota > Metazoa > Arthropoda > Insecta > Coleoptera > Staphylinidae > Dalotia > Dalotia coriaria. The sequence goes on along the minus strand of NW_027045444.1, from coordinate 5,278,047 downwards.
CGTTCGGCGGATGCTGGAAGCCCTTCGCAGTGATTGGGAGCCTTCTATGCCCACAAGAGAACCGCTGAATGTCGAACCGCCTAGGCCACGGGCTGTTACGAAGAGTTTGCTTACTTCTTCACTGTAAAAAATAACAAAAGTATAAGTTTAGTTAAGTTTTTTGCGAATAACTTTTGAAGTAATTGTTTAAACTTTGTGATTTTTGAGTTAATCAATAGAGAATTTAATTCTGCGTCTGAATTTATTAAAATTTTATGAAAAGTAATTTTATGTAAAAAGTTATAAATAAAAACGTGGAATTTTGCAAAATTTTCACAAAATTTTAGTTTTTTGCGAATAACTTTTGAAGTATTTGTCTAAATTTTATGTTTTTGTTATTAATAAATGCAGAATTTATTAATAAATGTCATTTAAGAAAATTATAATTGTATCGTAATTAGTTTTCGAGTAATTAATTAATTACTGAACGAAAACACTAAGTGGTATTACGTAAATTGCGTTTTGTTGAAGTTTTTTGTTAATAATTCAAAAACTAATCATGTTACAATAAATATTCAGACTGATAATGGTTCAAAATTTAATCACGCATCTGAATTTGCTATTTTTGAAAAGAATATAAGTTTTTATCAAAAGTTATAACTAAAAATGTAAAATGTTGCAAAATTTTTCCAAAATTTTAGTTTTTTGTTTATAACTTTTTAAATATTTATTCAAATTGAACCAAGTTTGTTTTAATAAATGCTGAATTTAATAGTCAACATAATTTCAAAAAATTATAATTGTATCGTAATTAGTTTACGAGTAATTAATTAATTACTGCATAAAAACACTTCGTAGTTATCGGTAATGAACCCAATCAAGTTTCGTTGAAGTTGTTTGTTAATAATTCAAAAACTAATCAAGCTACAATAAATATTCAAACTGATAATGATTCAGAATTTAATCCTGCATCTAATTTCGTCATTCTTGTAAAAAATATCAATTTCAATCAAAAGTTATAAACAAAAAACCAAAATGTTGCATAATTTTAACTAAACTTAAGTTTTTTGTTTGCAACTTTTTAAATAATTATTTAAATTTAATAATTTTTGCATGAATTAACGCAAAATTTAATAATAAACATACTCTCAAAAAATTATAACTACAACTCAATTAGTTTTCAAGCAATTTAATATTTACTATCAAAAATCAACTCACGTGCAACTCTCCTGTAAGATCCCCACAGCGTTCCTACTCACAGGATTCTCCCTGCTCTGCTTCAACCATCCAGTCGCACTATACAACACCGGATTCGTGCCCTGTAAATGCTGCAGCACAAACTGATTCTGCCCGGGCGCCTTCCTCAACAACAACTGATGATCCCTATCGCCAAAATGCGTGAATAACCGCTCCAAAAACGACTCATCCGACGCGCCCGGATAAATCGCCTCCTCATCCAACAACCACAACAAACCCCTTCTATCCGCCTCGTGCAAATCAGTCTGTGATGTCTTCACCACTGTATTCTGCGCGGTTTTATCCAATAAATTAACCAGCGGTGTTGGATTTATCGCGAAATCTTCAGTTTCAACGTCGATGTTCTCTTGGAGGTAGCGGTCTTTCGGTAGGACTAGATTGGTATGGTGTGCGAGGAGTTGCAGGCGCTCTTGGAGGTAATTGTGGCATAAATCGTCGAAGCCAGCGCCTGCTTGACGGCCACAGGTTGCTGGGTTTTGGAAACCAGGTGTGTCGACTAAGAGTATTGATGATACAGTGTGGGAATTCGTTGAAATTGATCTAAAATGTGAAGAAATGTGTTAAATATGCAAGAATTTTAAAGAAAATGGTGAAATTTAAGTAAATTTTGTTGTTTTTAGGTTAAAATGTGATTATTTTTAGGTTAGAAGTTCAAATTTGAACAAAAACAATCATTTTTTGTGTAAAAACATCGATTTAACCAAAAAAACATCAAATTTAGAGGTTAAAACTTCAAATTTGACCAAAAACTTAAGTTTTTGAGGTTAAAACTTAAAATTTTCACTAAAATATGAACTTTCCTGACCAAAAACTAAAATTTTAAGCAAAAATTGTCATAATTTAAGAGAAATCTTCAATTTAACACCAAAAACTATCATATTTATAGGTTAAAACTTCAAAATTAACCAAAAACATAAGTTTTCAAGGTTAAAACATAATTTTTTTTACTAAAATATCAATTTTTCTAGCTTAAAACAAAAGAATTAAGCCAAAAATCATCATTTTTGATGTTAAAACATAGATTTAACCTCAAAATAACAAAATTTCATGTTAAAACTCTAAAAACCAACTTTTTCTAACTTAAAACACGCACATAACCTAAAAACTCACACCCACCCATACTTACTTGTTAATAATAGCAGCAACACTATTAAACACCTCCGAATACAACCCGATGATAAACCCTTCCAGTGCATCATACCCAGTAACCTCCAAATTATTCCGATCCGTCGGCGATGGCGTGCGATACGCTCCCCGTCCGCCATTAGCACTATTCGGCGTCAACGTATTCGTCGATCCACCGCCACACGCTTGAAAAATACTCCTCCCCAACTCCTCCACAGTAACACCCAATAAATCCGCCGCTCTCTTCGCACACACCGGATTCCCAAACTGATATTTACTACTCGACCCAATCTTGGTACTGCCCGCGCATCCCAGATGATAAATACTCGCAATGACACTCCATATCGCTCGCACATCACCAGATGTCGCTGCCAACACCGTGAACGCATGCTGCACCTTACCGAACTCAATCTGTGCACGTTGTCGGTCTTCAATCTTCGTCAGATGATTATACAACGCGTTTGACTCGTTTCCGGTTAAACTATCCAGGAATAAATCTTTTTTGAGTTTACCTTCGACTCCCCAGAGCAACCTCTGCACGATATGGAACGTGGTCTCGCCATCTTGTTTCTTACATATACGCGAGCGTTCGAGCATCAGAAGTTGCATACTCGCGGATGCAACCAACCCGCTCTGGTCGAAATCCAGGCTGAAGATTTGTGTAAAACGCGTGGCGTTGGTGTTATTGATAGTTTTACAATTACCAAAACTCTCTAGAATATTCCAGATGGCGTTGAGTTTCTCCAAAGTAAGGATTTTATTCGTTGCGCCTGAGCACGTGACTAAATAATGCACGCAATGGCGGAAATTCGTCGTTTTACCAGCGCCACTGCGGCCTGTAAAGACAATCGACTGATCTTTACGTGTCTGCAGCATTTGGTGATACGCAGACTGCGCCATGGAGTAAATATGCGGTGGCATATCTTCAATCTTGCAGCCTTTGAAAAGCGCGACAACTTTCTCGCTGTAAATCGACAATTGTTTCATTGGATTAATAACGATGAGATTGTTTGCGCCTGCGTAGGTATGTATCAGATTATTTGAAAAGCGTTGAATTTGCGTCGGTGGTGGACGCAGCCAACACGTAAAAATCTGCATGTCACGTGGGCGCATAACGAGATAATTTTATTCGGGCTTGATTCATGAATGAATACGGGCGATATTGACAGATTGTAGAATTTATGCGAAAAAATAAGTTTTTTTTATGTTTTTTGTTTATAACTTTGAAAATAATTATATAAATTAACTAATTTTTGCTTTGGTATGTGAGGAGTTTAATACTTAATATATTTTGTGAAAATTATAAGTGTATCGTGATTAGTTTTCTAGTAATTAATTAATTACTGCACGAAAACACAAAATAATTCGTTGTGTTTCGCAAAATTGTGTTTTGATGAAGTTTTTTGTTAATAATTCGTAAACTAATTCAGTTAGGATAAATATTCAAAATGATAATGATTCAGAATTTAATTCTACATCAAAATAGGCCAAAATTGTTAGGAATATAATTTTTTATAAAAAGTTAGACGTAAAAATGTAAAATTTTGCGTATTTTTCACAAAATTTTAGTTTTTTGTTTATAACTATGAAAATATTTATTTAAATTTACCGATTTTAGCATTAGTGTGTGCATAATTTAATAATTAATATATTTTGAAGAAATTATGAGTTTAGCGCAATTAGTTTTCGAGTAATTAATTAATTACTGCATAAAAACAGAGTACTGTTGTATGTGTTGCAGTCACACATGTTGTGTTAAAGTTTTTTGTTGATATTTCAAAAACTATTTGAGTTCAGATAAATATTCAAAATGATAATGATTCAGAATTTAATTCTGCATCTAAATTTGTCCAAAGTATAAAAAATATAATTTTTTATCGAAAGTTATAAATAAAAATTATAAAACTTTGCAAAATTTTCTCAAAATTTTAGTTTTTTGTTTATAACTTTTAAAATATATATTTAAATTTAATCATTTTTGCATTCATGGATGAAGAATTTAATAATTAATATATTCTGAGAAAATGATAAGTGCAACATAATTAGTTTCCGAGTAATTAATTAATTTCTGTACAAAACCGCTGTATTCATCATTATGACGAAGTTAATTGTAAATAATTTCAAAACTAATTGAGCTACAATCATCATTCAACGTGATAATGACTCAGAATTTAATCCTGCATCAGAACACATCAACTTATAACAAAATATAATTTTCTATAAAAAGTTATAAACAAAAAACAGAAAATTTTACTTTTTTACGCATAACTTTTGAAATATTCCATCAATTACAAATCTGTCTTTACTATCCTGACCTAAATTAACCACATTATATACTCTGCAAAAATCACGCGCTTGTCACGCTTAATTTCCAAGTAATTAACAAAACTTTATGAACATGCGTTTCAAGATGGCCGCAAATCAATGACATGCAGTCAGTATTCACCGTGCGTCGTGTGTTGCAAGCGCAACACACTCGCCGCTCTCGAGATGCAAATGATGTAAATCATGTAAACACGCTGATGTAAAGTGAAATTCCACAGTTAATTATTCGTCTGTGGTGTTCTTCCACTCTCGCGACTCAACAACTCTACACTCTACACAGTCATCGGCGGTTAAGAAACGTAGGCGATTCGAGTGTCATGCAAATACATCAAAAGTATACATTCAACATAGGCAACCAAACATACACTTACGCTAAGGTTACCCAAGTACCAATATAAACTAAAACCTAGTCAAAAACTTAAAACGTTCACAAAAGTGAAATAGAAAGTTAAATATCCAAATATCAAGCGGTGAGAGGTGAAAGGTTGCCATGGCAACACAAATATCACCACCATCAGCACATTTGCGTCGGTGGTGGACGCAGCCAACACGTAAAAATCTGCATGTCACGTGGGCGCATAACGAGATAATTTTATTCGGGCTTGATTCATGAATGAATACGGGCGATATTGACAGATTGGAGAATTTATGCGAAAAATAAGTTTTTTTCAATGTTTTTTGCTTAGAACTTTGAAGATAATTATTTAAATTTCTTAATTTTTGTTTTGGTATGTGCAGAATTTAATACTTAGTATATTTTGTGAAAATTATAAGTGTATCGCGATTGGTTTTTGAGTAATTAATTAATTACTGAACGAAAACACAGTATATTTCGATGTATTTCATTCAATTGTGTTTTGATGAAGTTTTTTGTTGATAATTCATAAACTAATTGAGTTACAATAAATATTCAAACTGATAATGATTCAGAATTTAATTCTGCATCAAAATATGCCAAAATTGTTAAAAATATAATTTTTTATAAAAAGTTAGACGTAAAAATGTAAAATTTTGCGTATTTTTCACAAAATTTTAGTTTTTTTATTTATAACTTTTAAAATACTTATTTAAATTTACCAATTTTAGCTTTAGTATGTGCAGAATTTAATAATTAATATATTTTGAAAAAATTATGAGTTTAGCGCAATTAGTTTTCGAGTAATTAATTAATTACAGCATAAAAACACAGTACTGTTGTTTGTGTTGCAGCCGATTATGTTTTGTTCATGTTTTTTGTTGATAATTCATAAACTAATTGAGTTAGGATAAATATTCAAGCTGATAATGATTCAGAATTTAATTCTGCATCAAAATATGTCAAAATAGTAAAGAATATAAATTTTTATCAAAAGTTATAAAAAATATAAAAATTTGCAAAATTTTCCCAAAATTTTAGTTTTTTGTTTATAACTTTTGAAATATATATTTAAAATTAATCATTTTTGCATTCCTGGATAAAGAATTTAATAGTTAATATATTCTGAGAAAATGATAAGTGCAACATAATTACTTTCCGAGTAATTAATTAATTTCTGTACAAAACCACTGTTATTCATCGTTCTGCTGCAGTTAATTGTTGATAATTCCAAAACTAATTGAGCTACAATAACAATTCAACTTTATAATGATTCAGAATTTAATCCTGCATCAGAACACAAAAACAACAAACAACAAAATATAATTTTCTATAAAAAGTTATAAACAAAAAACAGAAAATTTTACTTTTTCGCGCATAACTTTTGAAATATTCCATTAATTACAAATCTATCTTAACTAACCCAACCTATATTAACCACATCATATACTCTGCAAAAATCACGTCTCTATCACACTTAATTTCCAAGTAATTAACAAAACTTTATTAACATGCGTTTCAAGATGGCCGCAAATCAATGACATGCAGTCAGTCAGTATTAAACGTGCGTCGTGTGTTGCAAGCGCAACACACTCGCCGCTCTCGAGATGCAAATGATGTAAATCATGTAAACACGCTGATGTAAAGTGAAATTCCACAGTTAATTATTCGCCTGTGGTGTTCTTCCACTCTCGCCACTCAACAACTCTACACTCTACACAGTCATCGACGGTTAAGAAATGTGGGCGACTCGAGTGTCATACAAATACATACCACAAAAGTATACATTCAACATAGGCAACCAAACATACACTTACGCTAAGGTTACCCAAGTACAAATATAAACTAAAACCTAGTCAAAAACTTAAAACGCACACAAAAGTGAAATAGAAAGTTAAATATCCAAATATCAAGCGGTGAGAGGTGAAAGGTTGCCATAGCAACACAAATATCACCACCATCAGCACCGTGGAAGACGTAAACGCGCAGAAAACAGTTAGAAACGTTCGTTGCGCAGCGGTATTTCGCCACTAGCGAGCGCGAAATGAATGAACAATTGAATATTCATGCACGTTTCGCTCGACGGCGCCTATTTGCACTTCCGGTTTGATTGCGCCAACAATCTATCGACTATTAAAACAACTAACACCTAAATATGCATCAGTTTAAGTTCTTTTTTCGCTTGAAAATTGAGTTATTTCGTGGATTTCGTGGGTGTAAGTAGGATTCGGGTACTTACAGTCGTTGTTTTGTTGAATCTTCGACTTCCGGAGCGCCTGAGTGTGCCAGATTTAATGTTGTTATCGTCTAGTATCATTTCCCGTCCGTCGTGCGTCGACCGGCGGCTCAATTCACTCAATTCTGCTACTGGCTGGACAGCCTAAAATGGAAGAAAACGTGAAATGTTTATGTTTTGTTGATAATTTATAAACTATAAAATACAATAATTATGTTTATAAATGTTTGTTCAGAATTTAATTTTACGTAAAACATTTAAACACTTTTTTAAATTTTTGCGCTAAATTTTCTAATAATATTTCGTTTTTCATATAACCAACTTTTAAATAATTATTGAATCTTAACAATTTCCTTCACTATTGTATACTAGAATTTATCATAAAATCAATTTCTACTAAAATAATAATCAAATTCCCAATATTTTTCTAGTTATTAATGAAAAGTTGAGTAAAATTGCAAAAAAATTTTTTATGTTTTTTGTTGATAAGTTAAAAATTATGAGAGATACAATAATTATATTTATAAATAATTGTTCCGAATTTAATTCTACGTTTAACTATGAATATTTTGTGTTGATAAGAATATTTAATAAAAAGTTACAAGCAAAAACATAGTTTTAATTCCACTTACCATCAGCGTAACACTTTCCCCACTGGCCTTGATCAAATCAATGATATCCTCGCGACTCTTCTCCTCCACGCCGATATTATTCACCTCCAGCAGCTTGTCGCCCGGCAAGAGTCCCGTCTCGTTGTTGTGCTGCACCATCGTGCCCGGCTCGGCGAAGATCACCGGCTTCATAGTGACCTGATTCGCGTTGTTCGCGTCGCGTTCGAGGACCATGGCGCGGCGCAGCGAGAAACCAAAGTCGTTTCGGGGCGGTTTCTGCCTTGCCACGGTGAGGACGCGTGGTTTTGGTAACTCCAGGGGATAATGGGAGGTAAGGGGAGGTCTATTTCGTCAAAATTAGGTGTTCGCGACCATCTGGAAAGAGAAACAGTGAAAAATTAAGAAAAATTAAGTAAAAATTTGAGATTATAGAAAAAGTAACGGGTAGATTATTATGAATTTTTGTAGGAATGTTAATAAATATCCTAGTAATAATCTGTGTAAAGGATTTGCGTTTATGAGTATTAGTTTTAAAGTTATTAACAAAAAAACATTAAAAATTTAAAATTTTCTCATTTTTTGCAGAAAAATTGTTATAACTTTTATATGAAGTAATTGTTTTGGAATTATCCTTGATGGGAATTATAGTCCTTATTATTAAGTACCCCTATGAATTATTTCAGATTTTTTTCTTATAATTATTGCTAAAAAGGCAAAAATATTGAAAAATCGTCAAAATAACGCATTTTTCTGTATAAAAACAACTATAACTATGTTATAAATAATTTTTAAACAATTATCATTGGTGAAAACTTTAGTCCTAACCTAAAACTACCTTTATGAATTATTTCAGATTTTTTCTCTAATAATTATTGCGAAAAACGTAAAAATATTGAAAAAATCGAAAAAATAACGCATTTTTCACTATAAAAACAATTGTAACTTTGTTATAAACAACATTTATGCAATAATCCCTGATGGATAATCTAATCCTAACCTAAAACTACCCCTATGAATTAATTCAGATTTTATTCTTTACAATTATTGCTAAAAACACCGAAAAACCTTTGAAAAAATATAAAAATACTCTTTTTTCACTCAAAAAAACCCTATAACTTTGTTATAAACAACTTTTAAACAAATATCCTTAATGGAAAACCTAGTCCTAACCTAAAACTACCCCTATGAATTAATTCAGATTTTATTCTTAACAATTATTGCTAAAAACGCCAAAAATCTTTGAAAAAATACGTAAAAACGCATTTTTCACTATGAAAACCTCTATAACTTTGTTATAAACAATTTTTAAACAATAACCCTTAATGGAAAACTCTAGTCCTAACCTAAAATTATCCCTATGAATTATTTCAGATTTTTCCCCTAACAATTACCACCTAAAAACCACAAAAAACCTTCAAAAACCCACAAAAAAAACAATTTTTTCACTATAAAAACAAAATAACCTACCAATAAACCATTTTCCGCACTTATCCTTCACATATATTATACCTCTTTTCAACATCTACTTTGTCGGCGTCTTTGTCGCCGGATTTTTTTATAAAGTTAAACATTCTGTAAAGAGAAAAGTAATGATGTAAATAAATAATAGTAGATATTAAATAGATAAATGTGAGAAGTAATGTAAGTATGGTTGGTATTGTCATATGTTCTAATTGAAATTATATGGTTACAAGCGACAATACTAACTGTATGCAAATGTATTGTACCAAAGAATTATACTAAGAAGTAGCATAAGTATTGTCGCATGTGTCTATGGAAATTATATGACCACGTGCGACAGTACTAATTATAATGCAAAACATGCTGCTTAATATAACTATTCATAGATGAAACCATGTTTTCGCTAGTTTTTTGTTAATTACGGAAAAAGTAATTGTTTAACCGATGTGATTTTAATTACAATCTATTCAATATTAAATCCTGCATCCCCTGATAAGAAAAATAAACGGATTACTACTATAAACAAAAAGATACAGGGTAAAAACTAAACATTTAAAATATTTCTACGAAATTGCAATAAAAAAGGTTTTTTGCTTGTAACTTTTGATACAAAAACATAATCTACTTAATTTAAACATAATTAAACAAAGAATTTAATTATGAATCATTATCAGTTTGAATATTTATTGCAACTGAATTAGTTTTTGAATTATCAACAAAAAACTACTTAAAAGCATGCTATGCAAATCAAATTACTTATCATCAATGTTTTTAGTTAGTTTTTTAATAATTACGTAAAAAGTAAACAAGTTACACCTATAATTCAACTAATAATCTCTTCAGAATCAAATTCTACATCCACTGACCCAAAAAATAAACAAATTAATGTTATAAACAAAAAGTTATAACCAAAATACTAAACATTTTAAAAATTTCGAGAAAATCTTGCAACAAAAAGATTTTTTGCTTGTAAATTTTGACACACAAGTATAATTTACTTAATTTAAACATAATTAAACAAAGAATTTAATTATAAATCATTATCAGTTTGAATATTTATTGTAACTCAATTAGTTTTTGAATTATCAACAAAAAACTACTTAAAAGCATGCTACGCAAATCAAATTACTCATCATCAATGTTTTTAGTTAGTTTTTTGTTAATTATTTAAAAAGTAAACAAGTTACAACTATGATTTAAACAATAATCTCTTCAGAATTAAATTCTACATCTGCCAGCACAAAAAATAAATGTTATAACCAAAAAGTTATAAACAAAAAACTAAAAAAAAAAACTAAAATTTTTCACAAAATGCTACAATAAATTCATTTTTTGTTAATAACTTTTTATAGAAAATCACAATCAAACCCATTCAAAAACAATTAAACGTAGAATTAAATTATGAATCATTATCACTTCGTATGCTCATTGTATCACCTTTACTCTATTCACAATTCACAAAAGAAAAAAACAATCTAATTATTCTTCATACAACGTGTTAATATGACACATGACATTTAAAACAGTATGAAAAATATTTTAGTCAAGTGTCTACCAGTTAACATAAACCTAAGCACTAAAAATCCGCGTAAATCCGTGTAAAGTATGCGCATGAAACACTAACTGGCAACAGTAGTAACCTTGGCTGCAGAGAAATGCACGCGAACTCATTATATTGTTTTATTATTTCTCAGCCAGGCGTTGGAAATGCAGCCGCGTAGAATGAAGACTATGTGGAATATGCAGATGTTTATGTAACACATTGTACCGTTATCTATCGACGCACGTCCGATACAAAACCACATCCAACACGCGCTCACGCTCAGTAATAAAATAATAAAGTTTGAGGAATAAATGATACGCGATGGAATGACGCGTAACTGAAGTTATAGTGACACATGTGGACGTGGATGGGTTTATAATTGTTGTTAACAGTTATTAATACGTTAATTGTTTGTGGTTGACGGGTTTTATCATGGAAAAATTGATAGGAAATTTGAATTGTGGAATTTTTTAGTTTTTGAGTATAACTTTTGTTTATTGAATTAATTTGTTTGTTTTTTGTCAGGGGATGTAGAATTTAATTCTGAAGAGACTTTGTCGGCGTCTTTGTCGCCGGATTTTTTTATAAAGTTAAACATTCTGTAAAGAGAAAAGTAATGATGTAAATAAATAATAGTAGATATTAAATAGATAAATGTGAGAAGTAATGTATGTATGGTTGGTATTGTCATATGTGCTTATTGAAATTATATGGTTACGGGCGACAATACTAACTATATGCAAATGTATTGTACCAAAAAATTATATTAAGAAGTAGCATAAGTATTGTCGCATGTGCCTATAGAAATTATATGACCACTTGCGACAGTACTAATTATAATGCATAACATGTTGCTTAATAAATCATGTTTTTCGCTAGTTTTTTGTTAATTATGTAAAAAGTAAACGTTTGACAGATGTGATTTTCATCACAACCTATTCAGTATTAAATTCTGCATGCACTGATAAGAAAAATAGGCGGATTAATGTTATAAACAAAAAGTTACAGGCTAAAAACTAAACATTTTAAAAGTTTTGCCAAAATTTTGCGATAAAAGGTTTTTTGCTTGTAACTTTTGATCGAAAAATGTAATCTATTAAATTTAAACATAATTAAACAAGAAATTTAATTATAAATCATTATCAGTTTGAATATTTATGATAACACAAATGGTTTTTGAATTATCAACAAAAAACTACTGAAATGCATGCTATGCACTCAAATTACTCATCATCAATGTTTTCAGTTAGTTTTTTATTAATAATTATAAAACTAAACAAGTTACATCTTAGATTTAAACAATAATCTCGTCAGAATTAAATTCTACATCTACCAGCCTAAAAAATAAACAAATTAAGTAAATAAACAAAAAGTTATAAACAAAAAAACTAAAAAAAAAAACTAAAAATTCTCCCAAAATGCTACAATAAATTCAATTTTTGTTAATAACTTTTTATAAAAAATAACAATCAAACCCATTCAAACACAGTTAAACGTAGAATTTAATTATGAATCATTATCACTTTGTATGCGCATTGTATCACCTTTACTCTATTCACAATTCACAAAAAACAATCTACTTATTCTCCATACAACGTGTTAATATGACACATGACATTTAAACCAGCAAGAAAAATATTTTAGTCAAGTGTCTACCAGTTAACATATCACAACATAAACCTAAGCACTAAAAATCCGCGTAAAGTATGCGCATGAAACACTAACTGGCAACAGTAGTAACCTTGGCTGCAGAGAAATGCACGCGAACTCATTATATTGTTTTATTATTTCTCAGCCAGGCGTTGGAAATGCAGCCGCGTAGAATGAAGACTATGTGGAATATGCAGATGTTTATGTAACACATTGTACCGTTATCTATCGACGCACGTCCGATACAAAACCACATCCAACACGCGCTCACGCTCAGTAATAAAATAATAAAGTTTGAGGAATAAATGATACGCGATGGAATGACGCGTAACTGAAGTTATAGTGACACATGTGGACGTGGATGGGTTTATAATTGTTGTTAACAGTTATTAATACGTTAATTGCCTGTGGTTGACGCGTTTTTATCACGGAAAAATTGATAGGAAATTTGAATTGTGGATTTTTTTAGTTTTTTGAGTATAACTTTTTGTTTATTGAATTAATTTGTTTATTTTTTGTATCAGGGGATGTAGAATTTAATTCTGAAGAGATTATTAGTTGAATCGTAGGTGTAACTTGTTTAGTTTTTTAGTAATTAACAAAAAACTAAATAAAAACATTGATGTCAAGTAGTAATGAGTGCATAGCATGCTTTTGAGTAGTTTTTTGTTGATAATTCAAAAACTAATTGAGTTACAATAAATATTCAAATTGATAACGATTCATAATTTCATCCTGCATGTAAACTTATCAACAATATATAAAATATCAAAGTTTATAAAAAGTTATAAATAAAAAAGTAAAATTTTGCATAATTTTAACAAAATTTTAGTTTTTTGTTAATAACTTTTGAAATAATTATTTAAATTTAATCATTTCTCCGTTAATATACGCCAAATTTAATAATGAATATATTTTGTGAAAATTATGACTGCACCATAATTAGTGTTCGAGTAATTAATTAATTACTGTATAAAAACACTCATAGTCCACCTACCACACAACACAAAACCATGATTTGTTGATGTTTTTTGTTAATAATTCCTAAACTAATCAAGTTAAAACAAATATTCTGCCAGATAATGATTCATAAATAACCCATACATCTAAATATATAAAAATTATCCACATTACAATAATCTATAAAAAGTTATGAGCAACCAAACTTTGATAAACATTACAAGTAAACATTACACGTAGGGCTGTACAAATTAGCCGGCCAAGCCGGTTAAGGAAGTTAACCAGGCTAATTAGCTGGCTGACTACTCGGCTTAGCCGGTTAACCGAAATTAGCCAGGCTAATCAGCTAAAGGCTAAACCGGCCAATTGGCTAATTTTATATTTTATACAATATCTTTGTTTCCAAATCACTTGCATTTGCATTTGCATAACAATTCGCCGCGTTATCAATACGTTTGTCGGACTTGGCCCGAACAGATATTGTATAAAATATAAAATTAACCAATTGGCCGGTTTAGCCTTTAGCTGATTAGCCTGGCTAATTTCGGTTAACCGGCTAAGCCGAGTAGTCAGCCAGCTAATTAGCCTGGTTAACTTCCTTAACCGGCTTGGCCGGCTAATTTGTACAGCCCTAATTACACGCAAAACTAACAAATCGTATTACAGAAGGCGTTGTTTAACATGTGATGACATAATTTCTTAATCACAGCCTAAAAATAAACGGTATTTATTATGATATGTTTTTATTTCGACGGTGGGGAATGTGTGTCGCGGGTATTTTGAGGCGCGATTTGTCGTTGTCACGTTGAGCCTCACCTCGCCGGCCGGTGGTTTGTGGTTATTTCTGAAATATGCTGAATGCGGAACGGACGCAGGCATATACTAGACTCTAGTAACTAGAGGATAACGGGAGTAGCAGGAATAAACCGCCGTAACCTGCTGGCTAACAAGCGTGACGCGGTGCTAATAAGCCTACAAAACAACTAAACTAAAATGATTAAAATTAATTAATTACTTTGATATTAACTGATAAGAGATAACAAATTGATAATTATTTGATAATTAATTACTAATTAATAAATAATTAATAATTGATTATTAGAAGTAAAAAAGTAAGATTTGTTGTTGTGTTGTTTGGTTGTGAAATCGAGAAATTAATTGGAGTTTGAAGTTTGAAGTATGGAATTACTTTCGTTTTTTGAGTGTTTGTAGTGAATACGAAATAGTTTTGCGTTGTTTTGTTCGTTGCATTGTTGATGCGAACAATGAATCGTCTGATTTCACTCGACAATACTGTTTGTGTACAAAAATATACCGAGTATAGCAAAAAAATCGACAGAATTTTTACTAAATTTGACAAAATTTCAGCGAATTTTTCGGTGTATCTTTTTATAGATTACTGTAATGTGTATAATTTTGACGTGATTAGATGCGGAGTATATTTGGGAATCATTTTGAGTCGGAATAATCAGTGTAACTACTTTAGTCTTTGAATAATTAACAAATTACTTCTATAAAACACTCCTAACCCGCGCAATAAACTGCAACTGTTTTTCGACAGTAATTAATTAATTACTCAAAAACTAATCACGGCAGATGCATGAAACTATTAGAATCTATCCAATGATAAATTTTGAATATACAGTTAAAAACATTTGTGGATTCTTTAAATAAATAAAATGTTATTAACAAAAAACATAAATTTGGTTGAAAACTTTTGGTTATTGCCAGTAACTTTTTAAACAAAACTGCAATTTGCAAAATTTATACATAATTCAGTGTAGAATTTAATTCTTAATCATTATCAATTCGGATAATGACTATAATTACTTCAGTATTCGATTAATTAACAAATAACTTGGCGATACTACTACTAACCTCGCACAACTGTGTGCATCGGTGTTTTTGCACAGTAAATAATTAATTACTCGAAAACTAATCACGCTACAGCCATGAAACTTTCAAAATCTAATGAATATTACATTCTACAAATAAAACCAAAATAAAATTGAAGAGAAAATTATTAAATAAAAAGTTATTAACAAAAAACTAATTATTTATCAATTATTTATCAAAAAAAGCAAATTGAACATTTTCAATCTATAACTTTTTAATCAAAACTTCAATTTTGACTATTAATACATAAACCGAAGCATAATTTAATGCTAAATCAATATCAGTCAAAATAATCATTTAGTTTCTGAATAATTAGCAAAAAATCTCAACAAAACTCTACTAACCTCCACTAATCCAATCACATCTGTGTTTCTTATCAGAAATTAATTAATTACTCAATAACCAATCAAACCAAATCAATAAAACTTTCCTAATCTTATCAGTATTTAATTCTGCACATAATACCAAAAGAAGTATGCCGATAAATAAAATAAATAAAAAGTTATTAACAAAAAACCAAAACTTTATCAAAAACCGTGCCAATTGGACATTTTTTGCATATAACTTATTAAACAAAACTAAAATAAGCACTATTTAAACATAAATCGACACAGAATTTAATTCATAATCATTATCAGTTAAAATAATCACCGTACCTAATTTAATCTCCGAATAATTATCAAAAAACTAAACAAAAACACAATAACCTCAACTAATCACACCCCAACCACGATTTTACCCAGTAATTAATCAATTACTCAAAAACCACTCAAACCACATCCATAAAACTTTCCAATTCTATTCACAATTAAATTCCTCACATAAAACCTCAAAAAACACAACAAAAACATCAACTAAAAAAAAGTTACGCCCAAAAAACTAAAAAATAAAAACTTTCTGTAGTCATAGCAACCAAACAAAACAATTTTCTTCTCCAAAAACCATCATAAAACCAACAAAATAAATAATTTAAAACTTACATGATGGAATTATCCTCGTCAACGTCTCCGTCTCCTTATCACTGCCGCACCGCGGCGCAAATACTCCAACCGCACAATCACCAATCGATTAAAACGTTATCACTGCGCGCAACCTTCAATTCTCGCACTGATTTATACACCGTAAGAAGGTGTATACTTAACAAATATTAATGTAAAATATTAATTTAAACAAATTTACAATAAATATTATGTTTTTAGGTGCGGTAATGTTTTGATTGTTTATATGCTGGTTTATATTTTTGGTTTGTTAATACTTTTACGATAAATTAATACAATTACACTACGAAAATTGCGTTTTGTTGCTAAATAACGCTAATTTATCATTATTCGCGTGATAACAACTAAATATATATTAATAATTGTTCTATTTGTTCTAAAATTAATAATATTTTCAGTTTTCTAGATCTCTGAGTGCAAAAGTCGAAATAATTCACTTTTTTAAACTAATTTGTTAATAACTTTTAAACTAAAAAAGTTACAACAATAATTCTTTCAGCAATCGATTCAGAATTAAATTCTACATCTTATAAAATAAAGAATTCCACCATAAAAATATTTTTTACCTATTTTTTCCACAATTTTGTTTATAACTTTATAAATAATTAAATATAAATAAATAATTTCATATCAAAAGACGTAGAATTTAATTCTGAATCATCTCCCGAAAGAATTATCGTTCCAAACCTAATAGTTCAAAAGTTATTCACTAAAAACTAAATATAACCTAAAATAATTTGTTTCGAATTAAAATTTAACCAATAAAGTTAACATCACGTGGTTTCAGAACATAAATAAGTGCGTAATTAATCCTTAGACACTATCATAACGTATTTGTACGTGTTTGGTTGTTGAATCTCATGCGTTCGAGGTATTTTCGTGGATATGGAAGCCTACATTGCCTACATCACTAACCTAACCTAAAAAATCTCGTCAATCAATGAGTATTACCCTAGTACACATGGAATTATGATTCGGAATCAACCAAGCTAGCCTCCACCATCGACTCAGTCACCTCGGTAAAATCAATCCCGCGTTCCAAGATGTCCGCCTCAACCAACCACTTCTCAATCTCCGCGATATACATCCGGCGCTGTAGTACATCGCGAGTCCTCGGCCTCCTACCAACATAATAAGTAACACCGCCGCGATGAAAGTCCCCATGTAACTGTTCTAGGAACTTTCCTTCCTGGATCTGGTTATTTAGTGAATTCCACTCAACTCGCACCTCTTCATGCAACATTTGCTCCTCGTCACGTTTTGATGTTTGTTTCTTATACTGAATACGGAATCTAAAGGCTTCCAGAACAGACGCGACGACTATCGTCAGCACAACCATCGTGAATAGGTAAAAACACATGAAATATAACCTAGAATATTGACAGTTTGTGACTGATGCGAAGGCGTCCATGATGATAAACCAGTTGTTGACGACTGTTAATTCAAACAGTGTGACGCCCGAGTGTAGTAAGTCGCTGAAATTGTTTAAATAATAGTAGCCAATGGCGGATGTGCCGTTGACGATGTTCGGGTTGTAGCGGAAGAAGTCCTCGACGGTGGTGTTCGCGCAGCAGTTGCGTAAGTCGTATTTTGCGAAGAGTTCCATGCCGACAATGGCGAAGAAGTAGTACATGACGAGCATCACAATGGCGGTCGACCACATGAGTGGGGAGAGCAGGACTAGGGTGCCGAAGATGTCGCGGTAGCGTTTTTTTAGTTTGAAGAGGCGGAGAAGGCGTAGAGGGCGCAGGATTACGACGACGGTGAAGTCGGGTTTGAGGAGGAGGGCAAGGGAGCCGAAGAGGGCGGCGAGGGTGACGCCTAAGTCGAAGAGGTTCCAACCGGATGCTGTGTATTGCGTCCAGCCGATTCCGATTATTCGGAGGAGGGCTTCAAAGAGGAAGACTAAAACAGAAAATTTATAGATTAGAGGTTAGGTTTGGTATAAACTATGAAAAAATGGTTGAATTGAGGTTATGAGAGGTTATACTAGTGTTTTTGTAGAAAAAATGATAAATTTCATTAATTTAACCTCAAAAACGTATTTTTTAACAATTTTAAATGTTTTTGAAGGTATTTCCTAGGAAAAACTGCATAAACTTAAGTTTAAACTCCCATAACATTAATTTACGTTCATATTTATAGGTTATAATGGTTTTTGATGAGTTATTTGATGTATTTCTTTGATTTTACGCCAAAAACATAATTTTTGAAGATTTTAGAGCTATTTTCAAGAAAAAAATACGAAAACCAAAGTCTAAAGTCTCATAACCTTAAATTTGATTCATATTTATAAGTTATTAATGATTTTGATCAGTGAATTCATGAATTTCATTGATTTAACCTCAAAACCGTCGTTTTACTCATTTTTAATGCTTTTCAACGTATATCTAAGGGCAAACACAGCTAAAACTTAAGTTTAAACTCGAATAATTTCAATTTACATTCATATTTATAGGTTATGATAGTTTTTGATGAGTTTCTTCAAGTATTACTTTGATTTAACCTTAAAAGCATGATTATTAATGTTTTTAGATGTTTTTTAAGGTAAAATCAAAGAAATACATAAAATAACTCATTAAAAATGAATATAACCTATAAATATAAACAAGTAACACTTAAAACCTTCGTTCTTGTTACTTTTACCTTTGAAATATCTTCAAAAACAACAAAAATTGACCAAAAAACAATTTTTTGAGGTTAAATTTTAAAAATACATAAAAAACACACCTAAAACCATCATAACCTAAAAACTTCACCACAAAACCCCTAAACTAAAGTCACACCAACATAAAAACCTATATTTTCTTCACCTAACCTCCAAACACAATCAAAATCAATAAAAATTCATCACTTACTTGCAAGAAACAGATAAGTATCCCACGAATTGCAGAAATTCGTCGCACTTTCCTCCAAACTATCCGCCGACTGTGCTACACGTATAAACATAGCCACGCCATTGCCCAGAATCAGAATATCTACAAAAACAATAAACAATTAATATCACAAAACACATTTCTAACCTCAAACACACAAAACACATACAAACAATGTATTCAAAGTACTTCCAGAGTACCAATCTCCTTGCCGCACGACAAAACATCCTCAACGGCGGCCATGCTGCACTGAACCATGGATCCGGCGGGTCCTTCAAGTGCCATCTTAGACTACTCGCATCATACAACCCGATAAACTCCTCCTCGCTCATTGTCCCCGATCCGGACGCGTTCAATTGTTTGAACATCAACACGACATCTCTCGCCTTTTTCCGCGGCGCATAATACCGCATCACGCCTTCGAATTGTTTGAATTTTATACCTTCGGGATCCTGTTTGGATACTAGCAGGCGGAAGGCGAGTTTGCATGCTTTGCGTTTGTGTAGGAGGAGTTTGCGGAATTTGTCCTTTTCGATGCCGGTGAATGTTTCATAGACGACGGCGAGCATTAGATTCATGAGGACGTAGAGGACGGTGGAGATGTACGAGATAAAGAAGATGGCGTTCCATTTTGAGATGGCGTAGGAGGGCATCATGACGTCGGGGAAGTTGGCGGTGGTTAGGAGGACGAACATGCTGACGAAGCTGTCGGGTAAGGTGCGGAAGAATGGGTTTCGATGGTGATCACTGAAGAGATAATAACCTAAAATGGAAAATTTATAAATTAGTACTTGGTAGATGATGTAAAATAACATATTTTAAGGTTAAATTCACAGAAAACATAAAATAATTCATTAGGAATTAGTATAACCTATAAATATAAGGGTTAATTGAGGTTATGAGGCTGTAAATCTAAGTTTTTCACGTTTTTTCCATTGAAAATCAATAAAACTTGTGTTTTTTTAGGTTAAATCGAAAAAATACATTAAAAGTTCATCAAAAACCATCACAACCTATAAATATTAATGAAATCTAAGGTTATGAAGCTTTAAACTTGAAATTTCGTGTTTTTCCCTTGAATAACTAAAAGAATTATGTTTTTGAGGTTAAATCAAAGAAATACATCAAATAACTCATCAAATACTATCATAACCTATAAATATGAATGTAAATTGAATTTATTTGGAGTTTAAACTTAATTTTCTGCTGTTTTTCCCTTGGAAGTATGTTAAAAACCATTAAAAATGAGTAAAACGATAGTTTTTGAGGTTATACCAATGAAATTCATAAACTATCAGATTAAAACCAATACTAACCTATAAATATGCATAAAATCTAATATTATGAGCCCTTAAACATTGATATTTCTTGTTTTTCTTATAAAACTTGAAAAAATCATGTTTTTGAGGTTATATCAAAGAAAAACATATAACAACCTATCAAACACTCAATATACATTCATATTTAAGGTTATGAATTGTTTAAACCTTAAATTTAACTAAATAAAATTGCATACTAACCTAAAAGTGCATAGCTGCTCACAAAGAACAACAGCAACCCTAACATATCCAAAATCGGCGGCAGCGACTGAAATATCTGCCGAATGAATCTCCGCATGTTCCCACACGCCCTCGTATCCACCAGGAATATCGGCCGCAGTGCCCTCGTCACTCTAAAATGACTCTCCTGTCGCACGAGTACAGTCATAGCCTCCAGCGCCATTATAACCAGCGCTATCGACTTCACCATGGTGCGGTTATGTTTCAACAGCGTCGAATAACCCATCCATTGCAGTTTCAGCACCAATTCAATGGTAATAATAGCCAGGGCAACTAATTCCAATGTACCATGCACGCCAACTGGTAAAGTAAAGCGTGAAACTGAGGGTTCTTCAGCTAATGCCAGCAGTAATAAAATAAGAGATGCGGACAAATCTAAGCCATAGTACCAGTTGTTGTGTACGAGGAGGTAGGCGGGTAGGGCTGATGGATGACGTGGGTGTGAGTCGAATTTTTCATTGTTTTCGCCTTCCTGAAAGCAGAAAATTGTTAGAAATTGTGTTTGAGGTTAGAATTCGTTAGGTTATGGGTGTTTACAGTTGTGTTTGGGTTAAAATGAGTAAAATGTTTATTTTTTGAGGTTAAATCAATGAAAAACATGAAATAACTCATCAGACACAATTATAACCTATAAATATTAATGGAAACGATGGTTATCAATCTTTAAACTTGGATTTTTCGTGTTTTTTCCTTGAAAATAGCTACAAAAAGAATGTTTTTCTGGTTAAATCAAGAAAATACATCAAATAACTAATAAAAATTAACTTAACCTATAAATATGAATGTCAATTGAAGTAATTGGAGTTTAAACTTAAGTTTCTGCTGTCTTTTCCCTTGAAAATATGTTCAAAACCATTAAAATTGAGTAAAACGACGGTTTTGAGGTTATATCAATGAAATTCAGGAATTAACTGGTCAAAACCATCAATAACTTACAAATATGAATGAAATCTAAGGTTATGAACCTAAAAACATCAATTTTTTGTGTTTTTTCCTTGAAAATAGCTATAAAAACAATGTTTCTGAGGTTAAATCAAAGAAATACATAAAATAACTCATCAAAAACTAATATAACCTACATAAACAACTAAAATCTAAGGTTATGCACCTTTAAACTTTAATTTCCCTAATTTTTTTCTTAAAATACCTCCAAAAACATTAAAAATCATGTTTTTTGAGGTTATATCAATGAAATTCATCAGATGACTCATCAAAAACCATCATAACCTACATAAACAACTAAAATCTAAGCTTCTAAACCTTTAAACTTTAATTCCCCTACTTTTTCCCGTCAAAATACCTCAAAAAACACTAAAAACATTAAAAATCCACCAACTCACCTCTAAAAAGATGGCCGCCTCATGATAATTCATCTCCCAATGATCCGCAGCCTCCGAATCGCGACTGAGTCCCGAAACACTCCCCATTTCCTCAATTGCATTAGCATCTACAACAAAAAAAATTAAATCCACCAACTATAATTACCACAACACTCAGTATATGCATATTTGCTTCCATAAACACATCAACGTAATCACATGACGATATGACTCACCAAGCGTACATTCTGTGTACAGTAGACACACTTACACTGCCACAATACAAATATTTAACAATTTTTATTATCAGCCTCTACTGTTTTATCACGAGTGTTGAACTACACGCGCAGAGGCATGTAAACAATCGATCCGAACAAATGACATCCGCACATAACCTCTGATCGTGTCTGCATCTCGCTAGTTTTTTCCAGTTTCACGTCAGTTTTACGCAGTTTTGATTAAATTATTCCACAGAGAATATAAATATTTGTGTTGTTGATGTTTTGTCTTGTTGTTAGATACATACGTTGTGTGTCTGTGCCGTAGGTATGATGCGCTTCTTCGGTGAAACGCTTGTAGCCGTCGTCGTCCGGCGAGCTGCAGCGAGACGACGCCATTCTTCAACGGCGCATCGTTCGCAACTGAATACACACGATTCGATACGAACAGCAACGCGAATCGTTTTCAATGCACACACGCGCTAAACGCTTCATTAATTACAATTGTAGTGTACACAAATGATTAGATAATGAATTTCTCGGACAAGATATTGTGTTAGAACAACATACACAATTGTTATTTACAATGATGGCACTGATGATGTTTGATTTAGGTTAGGTTATGACTTTTGACATTTGTAACCTTAAAATTTCTGTCAGAATGTGGAGTTTTGTCTTACCTCTGATTGTTTTGCTTAATTTGTACAAATTCCAGTAGGTTTTTACGAGGTTTACATAGAACCACATTTTTTTCGTTGCAGTGGCAAACATTGTGGTGTAAATGGTTGGCATATATGTAAAAATGTTTAAAATTTAGAATTTCCATGAATCATCGCTGGAAATTTACATATGTTAACAAATAATGTTTTGAAACGCATAATTTAACACACAAAGTCGATTTGAATGTTAAAATATGTTTAAAATGTTCTATAAAAGTGGTTTTTGTATGTTTTTAGTAACATAACCTAAATTCCTAGTTTTTTAGCACAAAATACTAATAAAAACTATACTGAGGCAATTTTTAGTTGATATTTTAGCAATAAACGAAGCGATTTGCAAAAATTTCACTAAATTTTGTGTGATTTACCTAAAATAACCTAAATTTTACTAAAATTTCAACTTTTTAGGCCTTTTAAGCACAAAATGAAACAAAATCTCTCCAAAATCAATTCCCACTTGATATTTTATCATTAAACGCAGTAATTTTCCTGTTTTTATCAAAAATTTCACTGTTTTTGCATGTTTTTCCTAACATAACCTTAATTTTACCAAAATTTCTAGTTTTTGTGACTTTCAAGCACAAAACACCAACAAAAACTATATTGGGCCAACTTTTAGTTGATATTTTATCAATAAACAATAAAATTTCCAAAAATTTCACTAAATTTTGTATGATTTACCTAAATTAACCTAAATTTGACTAAAATTTCAATTTTTATGTCTTTTAAGCATAAAAAACCAACAAAAACTCTACAAAATCAATTCCCACTTGATATTTTATCATCAAACGCAGTAATTTTCTTGTTTTTAACAAAAATTTCAGTTATTTTGTATGTTTTTCCTAACATAACCTAACTTTTCACTAATTTTCCTAGTTTTTATGTCTTTTGCGCACAAAATACTAACAAAAACTATCAAAAAACCTCTCAATTTATCAGTAGGCGTCGTAATTTCTTTGTTTTTCAAAAATTCCACGCGAAAATCGCTGATAACGCGCTGAAACCGAGCGTGTCACGACTCAACGCCGTTAAACAAAAGCGTCACGCTGCTCAAACATCCCACCAGCGCGCATAAATTAAACCATAAATAAAAATCCTCCACTAAAACCCATTTTCTAAGGATATCGCTAATTATAACCGGTCGTAAATAAGCGCATTGTGCTTTGTGTTCCACTCTCCTGCGTATAATATTCCACATGCAGCGCACTTTTCTAAATATATATATAGAGAATACAAACATCGGTTGGTTGTAACTCGCGCCGCCGTCGTATTTAACCTCAATTTATATAATATGCATATAAAATTAATAGACATTCTTAATATAATTAATAAATTATACACTGCTAGTCATTCATCTCGTGTGCATCTCGCGTGAATTTGCAATTTTGGCATTCGTCGTGAATAATCTATCGAATTAGTTCAAAGAGGGCGTCACGTTATCGGCCCAGTTCACCTCGATCGTCGGCCATTTTGTCTGGAGGCATGTGAGCATCGGATTCGACTCACACATTGCACGCAGGTCGGATTCCAGCAGGATTGCACCTCCAATTCGATATTTAACCTAAAAATTATGCGTAAAATATGAAAATAACCTTAAAATGTATTGGATTAACCTGTCCGTCGTAGTTACTCTGCGCCAAACCATTATAATGCACCAATTGGAAGGTGTCCGGCGTGGAACGCTCCTCCAACGGATAAAACTCATGCATAAAAGCATTTAGGAGAATAATCCCCAAGTTTTCCGAGTCTAGCTTGCGACGCATTACATTTACACTGTAATTTTATCAGAATTAAGTTAATATTACATGTTTTAGGTTAGAATACTTACTATTCTGTTTCGCTGACAAGTTGAAGGTCAGCCAAGACATTCTGAAGGTCATCCGCTTTGATAAAGTTGTTATCATCCTTATCATAGTTCTTAAACACGCGACGCGCTTGCTCACAGCCCGTCTCAGCGCTCACCAGTGCCGTATTGTCACTGAAAAGCACTTTAAAGACATTATTATACACTTTTCACTCATTTCAGGTTAATTTTTACCTGTCAAATGTGTTTCCGATCCTAAAACCCACACCGGATGCTTTGGACTCTTATAAAACGTGCCCACGGTGATGTATCGCATGTGTTCCATCAACGTGATGAAACCTATGTCGCTTTGATGATCAATTCCACGTAATTCTATCAAAAAAACAAGTAAAATGTTAATTTTAGGTTGTTTGGTGTATGTTGGGTTGCATATGTTACACTTACTAAGCCCACCGACATCTTGTTCATGATCCCACACATACGACACCGCTCGCCCTGTTATCATCAGATTAATTAAACTCTGACTACCGTAGCCGTAGGTTTCGTCGATTAACGGCTCGCTGCTATCATCAGACCGCTCAGATTTCAATTGGTGTAGTCCCTGTTAATATTATAGTGAGTAAATAATCTAGTGACTTTTTTTTGGTTACTTTTTAGGTTGGTACCTTACCTTAGTAGCTATCACAGAGTAGAGAAACAACAAAATACCATACTGCGCGCGATATCGCTGAATCATCTCGCGCATAAACTGCATACATTCATCCTCACCATTAATGCAGCGCAATCTGACGGCGTCATGGAAAAACTCCACGTCATTCAGTGTTGATTTAGCTTCACCGTTAATGGCGGCGTCGCTGCCACCCTCGCCATCTAGTTGCAGGTAAGCCATGTAAAACTGCTTTGGTGCATGCGCTTCAGCTGCGGCGGTCTCATTCAGACTAGTTACACTCGCGCTCACGTTCTGTTTGCGCAATATCTCAAAGAGAGCATTCAAAAGTAAAGACTCCTGCTTTTTATCTGCAATCTTAACATTTGACAGTTAGAAGAGACAGAAAATTTGAGGTTATGTTTGAAAATGACATACTTGATCCCTAAATGCTAAAGTTTTGTACTCATCAAGCAGATTTTTTATTATGTACGCCTGCACAGGTGCGAGAATCGAACAGGGCCCGCCTTGGGATTGTTCTAGGGCACTTGACTCACTTTTACTGAAATAAAAACCTGAAAAATATTTTTTTTTATTATTTTTTGTGTGGATGTGTTTTTGAGGTTATGTTACCTTGTGACCATCTGGCGAAGATATCGGCCTTGATGTGCGCCCCCCAAAGAAGCTGGCGGATGGCCGGCAACGGCGAGGGCGTCGCATTCGTCGTCATCTCGCCGGCGGCGACGCGACCGCCGCGCGTTTAACTCGTCGACCACCTATGACACCGTCTCCACCCCGCAGGACGCGAATCAGCGGCAGAAAAGCAGCTCGCACACCTTATAAACTGATTTTGAGGTTAGAAATACTTGCAGTTCAATTTACACAAGCAGCGGTGGTAATTTCAACGTAAAACACACACAAATTTACTGTACGTAACGCATTAATCTTTGGATTAATGATTGGATGAATGTTGAACGTAATCAGCGAGCATAATTTAATTTTTCTGCGTTTTTCTCGTTTTCATTTTTGACAACGTAAAGTCACACAGCGTTGACATATTGACAGTGTCGAAAACAAAAGATTAGTCTAGGGGATTCATCTAGGGACATTTTATTTTGTACCTAAATATATCCACCGAGTGTTACATACCCAAATTGAATAAAAACGTTAAAAAATTGTTTATAACTAAACAAAAACAAATTATTATATTGTTATCATCGCCTGCGAGTCTAATAACGTCTTATTCTTAGTTTCAGGCAAAATAAACCATAGAATACAGCTTAAAACAGCTGTAAAACACGCAAAAACACCAAAAGTCAAACTATAACTAACCTGCAACAATGCCGGACTGAATTTGACAACTAAAAAGTAAATTATATAGTTGATAAAGATAGTACAGCCACTTCCAACACCAGCCACGCTTGTTTCGAACAATTCCGGAGGTGTAGCCCATGGCAACGGTGCCAAACCACACAATAAAAACTGTACGTACAAAATCAACACAATACAGGTTAGAATATTGTATCTACTAACCTCCAAACTATCCGTAGTCCTATTGGCTGCGTAATATAACAAAGATAAAGCTATTAAGCTTAAAATCACACCCACAGCGCTTATAAACGTCAAAGTACGCAGTTTAAACCGTTTTATCGCGTAGATTGAGGTTAGACTCGCTGTAATTTTGACAGCATCATAACCTATAGTGATATAATTAGCGTTAATGTTTTAAACATATTTTTAAACATCTCCACTGAATATAGTGATAAAACATTGACGCCATTTAGTTGTCCAGCGGCGAAAAACGTCGTGCAGATAATAAAAGCTTTGAAAAACTTTTTATCAAACAAGGTTAGAATGTCAAGGTTATTCAGAGGTTGATTGATGATTTTTGTTAATTCTTGACGTGAGAGGTTATCATAACCTCTATACCAATGAAAACTTTGTGTTGCGCGTTCTAAATTCTGTTTTTCAACATGGCTGCCATAAGTTTCCGGTAGAAGAGTGAAAATTATAACAGCTAAACATGGATACGCACAGGTTATCAATGCATTTGTGCGCCATGTAAGGAAGGTTGCATTCACATCGCTTAACAACGCACCGACTACATGTCCCAGCATTATAAGGTTGGTAAACATGGTGCGTAGATTCGGTCGTGCAACTTCGGCTACGATCGTGACAAGTGCAGGCCGTGACGTCCCCATTGCGCTTCCACATAGTATTCGACCAATGAGGAGATGTGTAACGGTTTGTGAGTAATACAATGTTAGGAAACCGATTATCATCAGTAGATTTGTTGAGGTTATGATGATTTTACGTGTGAGGTGCGGCATTGACACTCCACCGATGATACAACCGAAAGCCATTGATAATATGGCGCTGGAAGCTACAACATGTAAGTTATTAGTTATTAATTGTTTTAGGTTAGATTTTGTGTATTACCGATCCATGTTTCGTCGGTTTTGTCGATTACAAAATGGCGGTCGGCTTCTAATTGCGGAAAAAGTGTTCCGGTGAATGACATTACAACACCACAACCAATACTTTCGAGAAAACAAGCGAATGCTGCAGTGCTCTGTAATACATGACATGTGTAACCTTGAAATAACCTTGAATTACATGTCACTTACTTGTCTTAGGAAATATTTACGTTCGGACATTTTGTTTTGCTTCAAAATGAAGTGAATTAAAGTTCACTGATGTATTTTATGTCGGATTCTTATCAAAGATGGCGTAATATGTAATTAAACGATTAATTTATCGTTTGTTATTTATGCATGATTTGTTTCTACATAAATTATGCGGTATAAATCCCCACCACTTGTCATTTGTTCGTATAAAGTTTAATATGTACGCATATGCATATATCATAACCTAACCCCGCCGCCACACTGTCACAGTCATACATGTTTGAGCTATGCTAACCTAACCTATAATTCTGATTTCTCATCTCGTGGTAATCAAATGAAGTCACATCACAATCACATATTTGTCGCTTTCGTCATCTCATACATAATATAATATAGAATAATGGATACGGTAACTGAATAACTTAGGTTAGGTTACGTGTGCTATTCGCCTAGTAGTCTATTGAGTTCGTCGAGGCGCATGCGCGTCTCGTCGGTTTGCTTGGCGGATAATAATTGTTCCTTTTCGCGTTTGAGTTTTATCCGGTCGTCGGCGTCGAGGGGTTTGCAGTCCCAGCCGCCGGTGCCGTCGAACTGGAGAATGTGGGTGTGGAACTTCCAGAGGGTGGGGCGGTGTGTGATGGTGAGGAGTGTGATGCCTAGGTCGATGGCTGCCTGGTAGATGCTGCTTTCTACGTCGATGGAGACTGCGGAGGTGCATTCGTCCAGAAGGGCGTATTTGGGTCTGAAAAGTGTTAGAATTTGGGTTAGTAGTATTAGAATTGTCTTAAGAGTGATTCTGAGTTACTTAGGATGACTTAGAATTTATTCTGAGACTCATAGGTCATATTCTGAGTCTAGACGAGACTTAGAATGACTTAGAATTCGTTCAAAGTGACTTAGAATTCGTCCAAAGTGACTTAGAATGATATAGAATCAATTCAAATCATCTCAGAATTTATTCTAAGTCTCTTAGAATATCATAAAACCAATTTAAATAGTCTTAGAATACATTCTAAATCGGTAAAAAGACATAGAATGTACTCTAAGTAACCTAGAATGACTCAGAATAACTCCAAATCCTCTTAGATTCCATTCTAAGTCCTCCCACAAGTCTCAGAATTCCTCCCAATACTTACTTATGATAGAATAATCTCGCAATAGCCATTCGTTGCTTCTCCCCTCCCGATAAAATATCCGTCCAGTCTTTCGCAATGGTGAACCCATCCCGCTCCACGATATGCTCCAGATGCACCATCTTCATAATCTCCCTTAGATCCTCCTCCCGCACCTGCTTATTAATCATATCTGCAGGGGTATCCGGATAGATAATCTGATCCCTCAAATTACCAATGACCATGTAGGGTCTCTGCGGGATGTAGAACATCGAATTCTTCGGAGTGTGCAACTCTCCATCATAAATGGGCCACAATCCGGATAAGATTCTGAATAGGGAGGATTTGCCACATCCATTGGGACCAGTGATCAATAAATGTTCGCCTGGTTGAAGGTGTAGGGACAAGGTGGGACACACTACGTCACAATTCGGTGTTACAATTGGGACGTTTTTAAGGACGATTTCGTTTGATGAGGTGTAGATTATCTTTCCTGGAACCCAAAAAAGTATAAGAAAAGTATTAGAAGTGATTCTAGGTCACTTAGAAAGACTCAGAATATATTCTAAGACTTTTGGGACATCATGGAGACAAGTTAAATCAATTTAGGACATATTCTAAGTCTATACATGACTTAGAATTTATTCTAAAAGACTTAGAATTCCATAGAATCACCACAAATCATCTTAGAATCCATTCTATATCTCTTAGAATATCTCAGAAACATGTTAAACCATCTCAGAACCCATTCTAAGTCCCCTAGAAAGTCTCAGAATAACAAAATAATCTCCCTACCTTTAGGTACAGGCTGGTCCCCTTTGAACTCAATCTGAAACCCACTCTTGATATCATCCCCGCCATTTTTCTGCACCACAGTCTTCGTATACTGCCCATTGGACACCTCCTCCAACACATGGAACATATTAGCAACCCTCGCGGTATGCCCCGCCAACTCCACAACATCCTTATACGAAGACATTAGTCTCTCCACGGCGTTACTCCCAGTAAGCAACAGATTCTTCGCAGTGGTAAAATAATGCGTACGTTCAGATATAGAATCTCCATTCGGAGATCCCCCCTGAACCATTATGGGCACATCTCCTGTACTTCCAACCACATTAGCAGCAAAAGAACTTTTACTTTCACTCTTAGAATTCTCCTCTCTGGTACTACCCCCACCACTTGTCGCATTCATCAAAATCGGCAGGGATACCACAACCATCCCAGTCCCACTCCACACATACTTCATCAAAAACTGCTCCAACATGACAAACCACAACTTAACCCCAAACATATGCTCCATATGCTGACACAGAATTCTGTAAGCATTCTTCAAATGCGACAACTCCACCTTCTGCCCACCATAAAAAGCAATCTCTTCAGCATTGGTAACCAATCTGGTATGAACATGCCTGAGGTACCCTTTCTTCTCTGCTTCCTGGGCAACCAACTGTCCGAATCTAGGACTGACCAGTCTCAGAATCAATGCAGAAACCACCACAACCGCACTAATCAAAATAGGTCCTGTGATAATATTCGCATTTCTACTCCTGGTCAAATTCGCCAGGGCAATCGCCATCAATAGAATATCAAACAACGGTTTCGTAATCTGACCATACAGATGACTCACAGTATTCGCCACAATTTCTATGTCATCCGTTAATCTTTGCGCGCAGTTATCCAACCTGCCGTCTAGGACTGTCACTCGGTAGTAGCTTTGATTCTTGAAGTACAACTGGTAACTATGGTTGACCAATCTGGTCCTGAACGCCAGAGCAATTCGCGATTCTAAGTATTTGATCATGGAGTTGATGAAGGTTGCAGGTATGGCGACTCCGAACCACTTGAGGAGTTGTCTAATGAAGTTTTTGGGTTCTTTCCGCACGATGTATTTGACTATGGCGCCCTCTAGGTTCGCCACGTAGATGCTTAGGAAGGTCCGCAGGAAGAGGAACATGGTGTGACCACTCAAAAGTGCGGTTTCTGTGCAGAATAGGTTGGGGATCATGATGCGGACCAGTTTGAGGAATTGTAGGATGAAGGTAAAGTTTAGGGCGGGGATGTTTTTGCGTAGGCGGGA
This sequence comes from Dalotia coriaria, assembly GCF_025399875.1. Lineage (NCBI taxonomy): Eukaryota > Metazoa > Arthropoda > Insecta > Coleoptera > Staphylinidae > Dalotia > Dalotia coriaria. Next base: position 5,246,691 of record NW_027045444.1, on the reverse strand, counting down.
GCGGATACCTTTGGGTTCCGAGGGTTTTGATGGTAGGACAGGGACCAGGTTGTTGTTGACGCTGTCGTGTTGTTTGTTTGGTTTGTTGATGAGGGAGTCCACCAGGGGGTAGGCTACTTTGACGCCGTAGGTGATGAGGACGGCGCCGACGAATGCGCGGGAGAGGTTTTGGGGTGTCATGGCGGCGAGGACGCCATGACGCTCGAGGAGTTTTGAGAGTGTTGCTGGCATTTTTATCGTTGTTTTTTTTTAAGGTTTCTTAAATTTTATTAAGAAATGTTTGGTGGTATGCTGGGTTTTGGAGCTAGAAGGTGTTCTTCATGGTTCCTGAAATATAAATAGATATGATTTAGTTTATTTGAGGTTAGATTAAAGAGTTTTGAGGTTATTTTATGTGGAAATGTGTGTTTTTTGTTGTTGGTTTAGAAAATCTTTGATAATTTGCGCAAATTTTATGCGATTTTGATAAATTTGGTATGGAATAATAGCGGGTTAAATTGTCTAATACTTTGGGTAATAATAATTTTTTTAAATTTTGTTGCAAGGTGAGTTACAGGGCGTTGAAGTTTATATTAAACAAAATTTATGACAATTTTGGTGGAATAAATACATTTTGTTAGAAAATTAATGATAATTTCTACAAATTTAATGCAAAAGTAAAAAATCAAGCATAAGATAATAGCCAATTAAATAATCTATCACCCTGTGTTTCAATGTTTAATTTTGATCACTTTATAAGTCACTTTACAGGATGTTGAAGTTAATACTTGGCGAAAATCACAATTACTTAGTCATGAAAATGCACTATCTCATTAAAATACGTATTACTTTCTCAAATTTTACACTAAATTAATAAACTATGCATGAAATGAAAGACAGTTAAATTATCTATTACCTTGTTAATGAATATTGTGTTTAAAATGGTTTTTAAGATAATATACCGAGTGTTGAAGTTCATTTTATGATAATTTAGTCCAAAAATGCATTTTGTTAGAAAATTAATGATATTTTCTACAAATTTAACACAATTGTTATAAATTAAGCATAAAATAACAGCTATTTAAATAATGTATCATCCTATATATGAACATTTGACTTAAGTCCGTTTTTAAGTCACTTCACAGGATGTTAAAGTTGACACTTGACAAAATTCACGATAATTCACTCATAAAAACACGATCAGCTAGAATATTACCACACAAAACTTGTAAAAACTCTAAAAAAACTTCATAATCTCAACAAATATTATATATAATCTCATAAATCTTTAATACCAAACATTTAACCAAATTATTTCCACTACAAAAACCTTAAAAACACGAAAAATCGTCAAAACTCAGACTCCAACTCCAGCAAGGACAACACTCATCGTTAAAAACAAATTGAAACATGACTTCTATTCTTAATTCGAAATTTTTTCGTGGTCACGGTTGGCGTCGCCTTCCAAATCCGTTGCGACATCCGCGCACGCAACCTGATTACCAAAACCAACATGGCCGCCGAATCAAGGACGGACGAGATACATATCCACATAATTCGTTATGGTTATCATCAATAAACTACGGTGCGAGCGAGTATCATTCCATTCCATAGCAATCAATTGCCCAATGAGTTGATTTTCAACTTTAAGACACATTTAAGACACAAGTGAGATTTCAACCGGTTCAGACGCGGTCATGGTGAATTAGTAAACCGCGGTGGTGTGGAGCAGTTGGTCTTCAACTCTAAATTGATTTATATTTAAACGCATTGCAACTTGCGAAAATGCAAGTGTAACAATTATGAAATGCGAAATAAAATTATGAACGCGACGTTCACTTTGCGCAATTTCCATTCGCGTATCGCGGCCATGCGCAGTGAATGCAAACATGCACCACGAGTAGGTAAACACTGGAAGCAGAAAAATATTACAACTTTGTGCGCTATTATTAAAATTAACACATTCATATCATCAGGTGTGTGATAATATGTGATGACTGTTACGATGCGTCCATGCTTCAAACACACAATTTTATTCCTCTGTTTTTTTTTTTAATTTTTTATTTATTTTTTATAAATAAATAATAATAATAATGATATTGTTAAAGAATGTGTAATTGTGCAGTGTAACCTTCTAGGTTTCTTGTGCACTGCTGGTCACCAGTGCGTTGCTGCATTTGTTGCGCTTATTTCGCCGATGATTGCAACAAAAATGTGTATTACGCTGTCATTACGCTCGGTGCCTTCTACACTTAGCCTCCAATCTCCCAGCGTAATCGGTTTCACCTTTTATAAGCTTCTTTTTCTTTAAGAAGTAAAGTGTATTTTGTCATAAATTCACTTTTTATTTGGTTTTTATTTAATGTTTTGAGTATGTATCAACTTTAACACCCTGTAAATATTTATCTGTTGATTGTTTATTGTTTGTTTATTGATGGTATGTTAGATGATATTATTAGGTTTAATTTTGTGTGAAATTTGGTAATTTGTTGTTAAATTTGTAGAAGTTATAAGAAATTTAGTGATGTTTTGCATGTTTATCGTAATTTTTTACTAATATGAACTTAATTCCCCTGTAAATTGGAGTAAAAATTGTTTAAACAAAATTATTAATGAAGAAAGTGGTAGATAATTTAACTGGCTGTTATTTTATGCCTAATTTATAGCTTTTCCATAAATTTTGTAGAAATTATCAGTAATGTTCTAACAAAATGCATTTTTAGGTTAAAATAATGTAATATAAACTTCAACACTCCGTAAATTATCTTAAAAACAATTTTCAACAAAATATTCATTACCAAGGTAATATATAATTTAACTATCTCTCATTTCATGCATAGTTTATTAATTTACCGTAAAATTTGAAAAAGTTATCATCAATTTTCCAAGCCATAAAATTTTAAGACCACATAATTAAAAATTAAACCTCACATTAACTTTAACACCCTGTAAACCATCTATAAACACATTTTTATAAACAAAACAATAACCCACCTCATAAACAATCTAATTACCTTCAATTCTACACCAAATTTATTAAAATAACATAAAAACTATAAAAGTTATCAAAGAATTACTAAAACATAAACATTTCCTAACAAATTTTCCAAATATCAACTTTACACCCTATAAACACCACCAAAAACATAAAAACTATTATTCATACAACACAAATCAACAGACAATTTATTCCTCTATAAACTTATCTAAAAAATTTTGTCATAACCACAAAACTCACAGAGTTATCAAACAATTACTAAAAATTTCATTGCGTCATCCACAATCTTGTCTAACAATTGACTTCAAAGTTTAAAGTAACAAGTTCAAGCACCCATCTATTCAACATAATTCCAACATAAATTAATCTCTAATATATCATTGTTCTAATACTCTACTCAATTAATACTAATAATAATAATAAAAAGTCTAATAAATAATGTAACATAATTTCTACTGTGATATGATATAATTGCTCATCGAATTGCACAATTAACCGCGTCCAGAGGTCAAGATAAAATCACAAACACGTGTCAGTACACTGACAGAATCACACAGCATCAAAACAAAGTGACATTGAATCTTTTCCGCACTCAATTCATGCTTATTACGCGCATAAAATTAAATGTTTCTAATTTCTAATAAGTAATCAATTGAAATTTACCTCAGTATTAATTTTCTCCACTCACACAGTCGTGTTGGGTATCGCACAATAATTGCATCAACGTTTACGACGCCTAATTTGTTAATTAGCGCCCGTATCGCGCGAATAATTGCCGCGTTAATTGCCGATCGGCACTCGCACTTCACGTTGCAACTGACGATCGCGGACGTTAATCACCGAGTAGTGTCGACGCGCTAGACACGGATAGGCGAATATTAATCGTTTATTATCAGCGGTGGTAGAATAGATATGGATAAATCTATTATTTGATTGAGTGCGGAGGTTTTGGGTGATAAGAGCAAGGACTTTGAGATTGCGGAGCGGTTTGTAGTGAATTTGATGTTGATTATGGAATATTTTCGTATTGTTGCATATTTTACTATCAAAAGTTATGTAAGTTGATGGGTAATTTATTTGGGTTTAATTTGATGTATGATTTGTAGTTGTTGTATATGAATTGTGATTGTTATTAATAATTTTGTGGAGGTTTGCGGGTTTTTGGTTAAAATGTGAAAATATTGATTTTTTTAGTTTGATTCATTTTTGTGACCACTCTGTATATTAAAAGTCCAATGTTCTTAAACAAAATTATAGATAATTTAATTGGCTTTAATTTGGGATGAAATTTATTATTGTAGTATTAATATTACGATTGTTATTAACAATTTTGTGAACAATTTCGTGATTTTTTGAGATTAAAATTTAAAAAATGTTAATATTTTTAGTTTGATCATTATTTATGAACATACTGTATATTGAACGTGGATTATTAATATACAAAATAATAGATAATTAAATAGGCTTCAATTTGAGATATAATTTGTTGTTATAGTATAAAAATTGCGTTTGTTATTAACAATTTTGTGAGAAGATGCATTTTTTATAGTATTTTTATGTTTCTTGTTTTTAAAATGTTGTTCACGGCCATATTGTATATTAATTATTATGTTTATTGATATGAGGTGATAGGTAATTTAACCAGCTTCAATTTAATATATAATTTATAGTTATAATCTTAAAATTGTAATTGTTATTAACAATTTTCCACAATTATCACATTTTTATGGATTTTTTAAAGCGTACAAATCAAAGTTCAATGTTTAAATAAATTTCACGACCTTACAGTAAACAAAAACAAAAAATTCTTCTACCAAAATTATAAACAATTTATCTAACTTCAGTTTAAGATATAATTCATCATCGTAACGCAAAAATTACGCCCGTTATAAACAATTTACCTTGAAACCTCAAAAATAATCATTTTTACTATTAAATTCCTTATCACAAGCACACTATCAACAAAAACCTGAATTTAATAATAATATATTATAAATAATCTAATTACCCAGACATACACATTAAATTTACAACTATAACATAAAAATTATACAAGTTATTAACAATTTTCCATCGTCTTTAAAAAAAATCTCAAAATTAAAATAAATTACGAAGTTAATTATCAATTTACAAGCAAACCATACATGCAAACATCAAAATTTCTTCACTACTCTTTAGAAAATTTAATTAACTTTAATATAACACATAAATTATTATGATTTATTGCATATTTGGACATTTCATGCGCAATTCCATCGCGCAATCCAGTTTTGATTTCTTACACGATGAAATGTGTAACAATCGTTACATTTGTAACACATTTACCGCACACAATTGTTAACGCGTTAATTTAATGCTTTGCCGAGTCGACAATGCGATAAGTAAACAAACCTAACCAACACAATGTAGTAATAAACAAATACACAACCGGCTGCCGAAAAAATTCGGTCTTATATTATGAGTTACAAGGTGTTTCAAGAAGGATTTTTAGGTCATCCGCGTTAGCAAGTCAATGACACAGTGCACAGTGCGCTTAAATACTTTTAATAAGTGGATAAAAGTCGCGAGACGAGCGCAAATTATAATTAACGCTCAATGCCACATTGAAAATTGCTGCGAACGTGCTGCCGATTGTGAAATTTACGCGACGTGTCGTCAACGACAAGAAACAAAAGAGTTGAAGAGGCAAGAGTTTTAAAAACTATTATTCATACAATACAAACCAACAGACAATTTATTCCTCTATAATCATATCTAAAAAATTTTGTCATAACCACAAAACTCACAGAGTTATCAAACAATTACTAAAAAATTTCATTGCGTCATCCACAATCTTGTCTAACAATTGACTTCAAAGTTTAAAGTAACAAGTTCAAGCACTCATTTATCCAATATAATTCCTACATAAAATAATCTCTAATATAACATTGTTCTAATACTCTACTCAATTAATATTAATAATAATAAAAAGTCTACTAAATGATCACACAAAATATAATGTAACATAATTTCTACTGTGATATGATATAATTGCTCATCGAATTGCACAATTAACCAGTCCAGAGGTCAAGATAAAATCACAAACACGTGTCAGTACACTGACAGAATCTCACAGCATCAAAACAAAGTGACATTGAATCTTTTCCGCACTCAATTCATGCTTATTACGCGCATTTAACTTGAAAATTGCAATTTTTCTAATTTCTAATAAGTAATCAATTGAAATTTACCTCAGTATTAATTTTCTCCACTCACACAGACGTGTCGGGTATCGCACAATAATTGCATCAACGTTTACGACGCCTAATTTGTTAATTAGCGCCCGTATCGCGCGAATAATTGCCGCGTTAATTGCCGATCGGCACTCACACTTCACGTTGCAACTGGCGATCGCGGACGTTAATCACCGAGTAGTGTCGACGCGCTAGACACGGATAGGCGAATATTAATCGTTTATTATCAGCGGTGGTAAAATAGATATGGATAAATCTATTATTTGATTGAGTGCGGAGGTTTTGGGTGATAAGAGCAAGGACTTTGAGATTGCGGCGCGGTTTGTGGTGAATTTGATGTTGATTATGGAATATTTTCGTATTGTTGCATATTTTACTATCAGAAGTTATGTAAGTTGATGGGTAATTTATTTGGGTTTAATTTGATGTATGATTTGTTGTTGTATTGTTAAAATTGTGATTGTTATTAATAATTTTGTGGTGGTTTGCGTGTTTTTTGGTTAAAATGTGAAAATATTGATTTTTTTAGTTTGATTCATTTTTGTGACCACTCTGTATATTAAAAGTATAATGTTCTTGCATAAAATTATAGATAATTTAATTGGCTTTAATTTGAAATATAATTTATTATTGTAGTGTTAATATTACGTTTGTTATTAACAATTTAGTGAACAATTTTGTGATTTTTGAGATTAAAATTGAAAAAATGTTAATATTTTTAGTTTGATCATTATTTATGGACATACTGTATACTGAACGAGGATTATTAATATACAAGGTGATAGATAATTTAATTGGCTTCAATTTGAGATGTAATTTGTTGTTATAGTATAAAAATTGCGTTTGTTATTAATAATTTTGTGAGAAGATGCATTTTTATAGTATTTTTATGTTTCTTGTTTTTAAATTGTTATTCATGGCCATACTGTATATTAATTATTATGTTTATAGATATGAGGTGATAGGTAATTTAACCAGCTTCAATTTAATATATAATTTATAGTTATAATCTTAAAATTGTAATTGTTATTAATAATTTTCCACAATTATCACATTTTTATAGATTTTTACAGCGCACAAAACAAAGTTCAATGTTTAAACAAATTTTACGACCACCCAGTATACAAAAACAAAAAATGCTTCAACCAAAATTATAAACAATTTATCTGACTACAGTTTAAAACAAAATTCATCATCGTAGCGCAAAAATTACGCCCGTTATAAACAATTTACCTTGAAACCTCAAATATAATCATTTTTACTATTAAATTCCTTATCACAGCCACACTATCAACAAAAACCTGAATTTAATGATAATATATTATAAATAATCTAATTACCCAGACATACACATTAAATTTACAACTATAACATAAAAATTATACAAGTTATTAACAATTTTCCAATCTCCATCAAAAAAAGCACCAAATTAAAATAAATTACGAAGTTAATTATCAATTTACAAGATTCTGAATAGGGAGGATTTGCCACATCCATTGGGACCAGTGATCAATAAATGTTCGCCTGGTTGAAGGTGTAGGGACAAGGTGGGACACACTACGTCACAATTCGGTGTTACAATGGGGACGTTTTTAAGGACGATTTCGTTTGATGAGGTGTAGATTATCTTTCCTGGAACCCAAAAAAAGTATAAGAAAATTATTAGAAGTGATTCTAAGTCACTTAGAAAGACTCAGAATTTATTCTAAGACTCTTGGGATATCATGGAAACACGTTAAATCAATTTAGGTCATATTCTAAGTCTCTATATGACTTAGAATTTATTCTAGAAAACTTAGAATTTCTTAGAATGACTTAAAATCATCTTAGAATCCATTCTAAGTCCTTTAGAATATCTCAGAAACAAGGTAAATAATCTCAGAATCCATTCTAAGTCCCCTAAAAAGTCTCAGAATAACAAAAATCTCCCTACCTTTAGGTACAGGCTGGTCCCCTTTGAACTCAATCTGAAACCCACTCTTGATATCATCCCCACCATTTTTCTGCACCACAGTCTTCGTATACTGCCCATTGGACACCTCCTCCAACACATGGAACATATTAGCAACCCTCGCAGTATGCCCAGCCAACTCCACAACATCCTTATACGAAGACATCAGTCTCTCCACGGCGTTACTCCCAGTAAGCAACAGATTCTTCGCGGTGGTAAAATAATGCGTGCGTTCAGATATAGAATCTCCATTCGGAGACCCACCCTGAACCATTATGGGCACATCCCCTGTACTTCCAACCACATTAGCAGCAAAAGAACTTTTACTTTCACTCTTAGAATTCTCCTCTCTGGTACTACCCCCACCACTTGTCGCATTCATCAAAATCGGCAGGGATACCACAACCATCCCAGTCCCACTCCACACATACTTCATCAAAAACTGCTCCAACATCACAAACCACAACTTGACCCCAAACATATGCTCCATATGCTGACACAGAATTCTGTAAGCATTCTTCAAATGTGACAACTCCACCTTCTGCCCACCATAGAAAGCAATCTCCTCTGCATTGGTAACCAATCTGGTATGCACATGTCTAAGGTACCCTTTCTTCTCTGCTTCCTGGGCGACCAACTGTCCGAATCTAGGACTGACCAGTCTCAGAATCAACGCGGAAACAACCACAACCGCACTAATCAAAATAGGTCCTGTGATAATATTCGCATTTCTACTCCTGGTCAAATTCGCCAGGGCAATCGCCATCAATAAAATATCAAACAACGGTTTCGTAATCTGACCATAAAGATGACTCACAGTATTCGCCACAATTTCTATGTCATCCGTTAATCTTTGCGCGCAGTTATCCAACCTGCCATCCAAGACTGTCACTCGGTAGTAGCTTTGATTCTTGAAGTATAACTGGTAACTATGGTTGACCAATCTGGTCCTGAACGCCAGAGCAATTCGCGATTCTAAGTATTTGATCATGGAGTTGATGAAGGTTGCAGGTATGGCGACTCCGAACCACTTGAGGAGTTGTCTAATGAAGTTTTGGGTTCTTTCCGCACGATGTATTTGACTATGGCGCCCTCTAGGTTCGCCACGTAGATGCTTAGGAAGGTCCGCAGGAAGAGGAACATGGTGTGACCACTCAAAAGTGCGGTTTCTGTGCAGAATAGGTTGGGGATCATGATGCGGACCAGTTTGAGGAATTGTAGGATGAAGGTAAAGTTTAGGGCGGGGATGTTTTTGCGTAGGCGGGAGCGGATACCTTTGGGTTCCGAGGGTTTTGATGGTAGGACAGGGACTAGGTTGTTGTTGACGCTGTCGTGTTGTTTGTTCGGTTTGTTGATGAGGGAGTCCACAAGGGGGTAGGCCACTTTCACGCCGTAGGTGATGAGGACGGCGCCGACGAATGCGCGGGAGAGGTTTTGGGGTGTCATGGCGGCGAGGACGCCATGACGCTCGAGGAGTTTTGAGAGTGTTGCTGGCATTTTTATCGTTGTTTTTTTTTAAGGTTTCTTAAATTTTATTAAGAAATGTTTGGTGGTATGCTGGGTTTTGGAGCTAGAAGGTGTTCTTCATGGTTCCTGAAATATAAATAGATATGATTTAGTTTATTTGAGGTTAGATTATGGTGTTTTGAGGTTATGTTATGTGGAAATGTGTGTTTTTTGTTAGTGGTTTAGAAAATTGCTGATTATTTGCACAAATTTTATGCGATTTTTATAAATTTGGTATGGAATAATAGCTGGTTAAATTGTTTATCAGCCTGGGTAATAATAATTTGATTAAATTTTGTTGCAAGGTGAGTTACAGGGTGTTAAAGTTTATATTTAACCAAATTTATGATAATTTTGGTAATAAAATGCATTTGGTTGGAAAATTAGGGATAAATTCTACAAAATTAACGCAAAAGTTATAAATGAAGCATAAAATAATAGCCAATGAAATAATCTATCACCCTGTGTTTCAATGTTTAATTTTGATCACTTTATAAGTCACTTTACAGGATGTTGAAGTTAATACTTGGCGAAAATCACAATTACTTAGTCATGAAAATGCACTATCTCATTAAAATACGTATTACTTTCTCAAATTTTACACTAAATTAATAAACTATGCATGAAATGAAAGACAGTTAAATTATCTATTACCTTGTTAATGAATATTGTGTTTAAAATGGTTTTTAAGATAATATACCGAGTGTTGAAGTTCATTTTATGATAATTTAGTCCAAAAATGCATTTTGTTAGAAAATTAATGATATTTTCTACAAATTTAACACAATTGTTATAAATTAAGCATAAAATAACAGCTATTTAAATAATGTATCATCCTATATATGAACATTTGACTTAAGTCAGTTTTTAAGTCAATTTACATG